>NC_143139.1:68567500-68870530 GCF_059928025.1 Delphinapterus leucas
TGGCAAGGATTTCCTTCTGGGTGAGTCTTTCAAACAGCCCAGATCATGAGCTGCGAGTTCCCATAGATCTAGCCTACATGAAGCCAATCCTGTCATTTGTTCATTCAAAAATATGTACGGAGTGCTCCTTGAAGGCCATCGCATCATACAGGGGAAAGAGTGCTGAGCATAATTCTGGCCTTCATGGAGTTATAATCTACATAAATATCTACTGTGACAGTCTGGGTCCAATCAGGAGATAGTTATTGTAAAGTAGGTTAAACAGGGAAAGCTTAAGTGTTACTTATGCTAAAGGAACAAGTATAAAATATAAGGAATGGTATATCCTAGGGCTGAGGAAGAGCACCCAAGTAAGATAAACTTGGAAGTTCGGACTTCATTGGAGAAGGTGTGGTTTGGCCACTGAATAGCAGAGAAGTTCTTGGTTTAGCCAGACCAAGGCTGGTCTGGGGTTACAGGGCAACTCTCTGGAGTAAAGGAGGGGGACAGGTGATGAGCAGTGGGTAGCATGGGCAGTGAGTGGACTTGATAAGGGCAGAAGGTGTGCGGGCTTTGTTTCCCTGTGGAGAGGACAGCACACAGGTTATGGTTAGGTCGAAGCTGCAGGGTTGCAGAGGGATCATGTTCTGGGCCTGTGGCTCAGGCAGCCTGTATCAGAGGGCCTCAAACCCACAAGGCCAACCCCACCACCTCCATCTATGCCAGAAATTGCAAAGCCTCTTCCTCTGGCAGTGACCCGTCAGTACCCTCTACTGAGAAGGCTTCACGTTATTCTCACTTTAAAGGAGAAATGCTTAAAGGAATTCTTTTATCACGAAACATGTAATGAAGGGTGTATTCATTGCTAAGAGGCAGTACATTGATAACTGACACATATGCATGTACTAAATTACTAGTCTCTGAATACAGTCATTTATATATATATGTGTATATGAATTATCAGTATATGTATGAAAAATATCCTTATAAAAATAAGTTGGACTCACTGTTCTCCCAAGGAGATTCACAACTTGGACCAAATTAAGACCTAGTATTATTTTACTCAGGGTGTCTTAGGCTAAAAATCATGTTTAATTGAGAAAAATTGCAAAAAAATTTTTGCAATTGAGAAAAACTGAGAAGTATAAGAAGACCTCAAATTGTTAAGATAATGTTGTCCCATCATTCTCTTTCTTCTAAGTTTTAGAAACTATTGAAACTTCCAGCCTATAAAGCCATGTCATTAACTAGGGAAAACAATTAACTAGGGAATGACTTTAATAAAGTATAGCATAGCTCTTACTAAACTGGAATTGTGAAGCACAGAGGTGAGAGATGATTGATATGTCAATTGCTTTTTTTTTTTTTTTTTTTGCGTTATGCGGGCCTCTCACTGTCGTGGCCTCTCCCGTTGCAGAGCACAGGCTCCGGATGCGCAGGCTCAGCGGCCATGGCTCACAGGCCCAGCCGCTCCGCTGCATGTGGGATCCTCCCGGACCCGGGCACGAACCCGTGTCCGCTGCATCGGCAGGCGGACTCTCAACCACCGCGCCACTAGGAAAGCCCGTCAATTGCATTTTTAAACACACTGAGAGACAGTGTGGTATTGGTAAGAGTATGTGTTAAGAGATTGAGAAGTCAGTTTCTAGTTCTGCCCTGGCTCCTCACCAGCTTGTTTGTGACCTTAGGTTTGGGAGGAAAAGGTACCCTGGAATAGTGGAAAGAAATTTGGAGAAGGACGGATTGAATTTGAATCCCATTTCTCACACATATGTTTTTGTGAGCTTAGATGAGATACTTCATGTTCGGTTTGTTCATTTAGAAAATATCCTGGGACTTCCCTGGTAGTCCAGTGGTTAAGACTCCACACTCCCAATGCAGGGGGTCCGGGTTCGATCCCTGGTCAGGGAAATAAATCCCACATGCCGCAACTAAGACCGGGCGCAGCCAAATAAATAAATAAATATTTTAAAAAGTATATATATGGGCTTCCCTGGTGGTGCAGTGGTTGAGAGTCCGCCTGCCGATGCAGGGGATACGGGTTCGTGCCCCGGTCCGGGAAGATCCCACATGCCGCGGAGCGGCTGGGCCCGTGAGCCATGGCCACTGAGCCTGCACGTCCGGAGCCTGTGCTCCGCAACGGAAGAAGCCACAACAGTGAGAGGCCCACGTACAGCAAAAAAAATAACTAAATAAAATAAAATAAAATAAAATAAAAAAGATATATCCTGCTGAAAATTAGATGAGTATATAAATATATATTTTGTGTTCATGTGGGAAGGGGGGGAGAAAAACAAACATAAATGAGATCCAAGAATTCTTATAGCTTTAAAATTCCATAATCTGCAACTAAAACAATAAAACTTTATATATGACAATTTTCCAATTAGAAGGCAACAGAAGCTATTATTTCTAATGTTTTATTGTATGAAAATCATGTCTGTAACTGAAAATTTTCTCCATGCCAGAATACTTTTAAATGACCCTGATTTTAATCATTGCTTGAATTATCTCTGATTACTTGAGCTAAGCAGTCAACTGAGATGGGAAATAAATAAATCTTTCTTTTAAATGTTTTCTAAATAAAGATCAGAAAGGGCTTCCCTGGTGGCGCAGTGGTTGAGAGTCCGCCTGCCGATGCAGGGGACACGGGTTCGTGCCCCGGTCCGGGAAGATCCCACATGCCACGGAGCGGCTGGGCCCGTGAGCCATGGCCACTGAGCCTGCGCGTCCAGAGCCTGTGCTCCGCAACGGGAGAGGCCACAACAGTGAGAGGTCACAACAGTGAGAGGCCCGAGTACCGCAAAAAAAAAAAAAAGACCAGAAAATTCCATCCTCTATGAGAAATGATGGCTATTTCATAAAATCAAGTTGAATTTTAAAAATCTAGGAGTGCTTCTAAAACTCAACATGCTTACTAAAATAATTTGGCTTAAGAATATTCTACAGTAAATGCTTACTTAGTAGTTGATATCTTAATGTCCCAATACATTTTTTTTAAAAGACAAAAACTTTTCCTATTGAGAACCCAGTCAACATTTCATAGGGTGGTATTTGGAAATTATCTTTAGCTTAATCTTTAGCTAGATAGTTACTTTTTAGAAAGAAGTTGCTTGTAAATTTTAAATTAAGTAGGGAACCAGCTATAGGCCTACAGGTAGGAGGTAGTTTAATAAATAGGTTATCCTGAAAGTAATTAGTAAAGCCTATAAAATTTTGTACAAATATAAATTGTTATTACAGGAAAAACAAAGGAATTGCATGTTAGGCAGCTATCCTCATTAAAAGAAATTTCAGTTTTTCAACTTAGAGGACTGTGTGAAAGGTGGCCTTGGTTGGGAGATTGGGATTGACATATATACACTAACATGTATAAAATGGATAACTAATAAGAACCTGCTGTATAAAAAAATAAATAAAATTTTTAAAAACGAAAAAAAAAGAGGTGGCCTTCATTTTAAATCTGATTATTCTCATGCAGAATATTAATTAGAGAACCAGGCCTGCAGTCTCTCCTGAAGGAAGCAGTGTTATGTTTTGAAAATTCTAGTATATTTATGGGCAAAAACCAGAAGGAGAGAGAGGATTTCTCTCTTTTTTTAGGGGATCTCTTTTAAAAATAAGGCTAATAACGTTAGTAATACTTTAAGTCCACCCTGAATGAATTGTACCTCTGAAGTTATTTGTGGCTGTTTTAATCAATGAACATTTAATGAACACATTATATATTATATATATTATATATTAGGCATGATTCTATCTCTAATAGAGATGATTTCAAATTCAATTAAATATCAAAATTCTAAATTTTTTAAAAATACAAGTAAGCTTGTGTACCTTATACTTAATATAGCAAATATTACAAATTTTTTAAAAAGTAATGCTTAAATTTATTTTCAAAAATTGTCTTATTATTTTCAAAAACATGAACAATATATCTTATGTGAAATAGCTTTGGTTTTTCTCTCTGAAAGTATTAATAACAAGTTTCATCCAACACAAAGATGTGTTAATGAATGGCAATGTTAATTTTTAATGTGGTTGGACCCACATCTCTGGTCAAGAGCAGTCTCTCTCCACTCCTACAGTAAGGAAACTTGATTGGGTGAATACAGTTGTAAATATAGTTATAAATGACTTTAATTTATGAATACTAGTCACTGATGCTTCACTGGTGAATTTATCTCCCCATTTTGTCATCTTGCTGCTCTCCAAGCCTTCTGCCACCCTACTCCTAACCTGAATCTCCTTTGAAATTTCCGTTTTTCAAGGCTCCAAGTTCCCTAACTAGCATTTTGACCATTTTGGCAGCTCTGCTACTTCCAACTGATTCCCTACATTCCATAACTTAAATTTACAAATCAATTAATTCCTCACTGGATGTTTAGAAACGTTTTACATTTAACTTAATTTTCTGTCACATAGGGTGATCAAAAGGTGAGTGAAAGTTATGTTTAATTATGTCCTCACCTGCATATTTTTTAGTATAGACTGAAACTATATATTTTAAAAAAATTGAGTTTTGGTTCAATTGTCCACTACTTAACTAGCATATTGATTTTACTTGTACATGGCCTTTAGAAACTCTAGGTAGCTATGTAATTCTGATACACTGTCCTCATATACTTTCTTAAAGAAAAAAAACATGTAGTTTCTAATATTCCATGTCTATCTTTGTAAAGTTCAAAGGGGACACTCATTAATGTTATTTTATTAAAGTATATGTTCATGTAATTCAGCCCAAATCATTCAAATATGGGAGTGTTCTTTGAAGGACTTCAGAAATTCTGGTAACACCTACTTTACAAAGACCTTGACAGGTGAACAGAAAGACAGTGACATAAGTGAAGGATAAGAAAGTCTGAAAAAAGTCTTTTGATAAAGTAATTCTTAAATTAAAAAATCATGTTGGAAGGGGAGGGATTAATAGGTGAAGCACAGAAAACTTCTAGGGCAGTGAAAATACTCTCTATGATACCATAATGATGAATAAATGTCATTATATGTTTGTCCAACCCACAGAATTTCAATACCAAGAGCGAGCCATAATGTAAGCTCTAAACTTCGGGTGATTATGATATAGTTTAATCAACGTAACAAATGTACCTCTCTGGGGAATGTCAATAATGGGGATGGCTGTGCATATATGCGGGCCAAGTGTACATGGGAAATCTCTGTACCTTTACCTCAATTTTGCTGTGAACCTTAAACTGCTCTTTTTAAAAAAATAAAGGCTTAATAATAAAGAAAAAAAATCATGTTAAGGGTTATGATATAATACATAGATACAGGTAAGATATAGATATGGATACAGATAAAGAAATATCTTTCTGTTGTTGTTCCTCAGCTTACAGAAATTAAGGATAGTATTGTTTTTCATTTATACATTTTATTCAATTTTAGTTCATAGGCCTATTTCCCATAATGGACAGTTCTTTCCATTACAAGACATGCAAAAACAGATACACATCTCACATTTGCTGCCTAATGATTTTCTTTATGGTACTGTTATATTAGAAGCATACTTTATTTCTTAAAATTAAAAAAGATATTGTCTTCTTTTTAATAAAACTTAGTCATGTAAAGCCAAGTTTCACTTGTGTTACTGTCACTTACTTTGGGGCAAATACTTTAACTGCATTGCCTCAGTTTCCCCATTTTTAAAATGAGGGTGATATGTATCGTGCACAGTTTTATTGAGGATTAAATGAGATGGTGAATAAAAAATGCCAAGCCAGGGCCTGGAACATAATGGGCTCCTAATCCCTGCTACTCCTTCAGTATGACATTTTCAGGAAGGTTATGAGTAAATGGACATTGGCAGAATTGAAGACAAATGCATGATGAGAAAATGTGGACGATAGCACATAATAGTCTTTTAATAGACTTGATAGTAAGTAATATAATTGTGTACAAGCAAAAATACTGTTGATGCTAAATGCACAATAAAGAGGTTGTTAAAAAGCACACTGTAGTAATACCTTTAATTAACTGGCATACTTATAAATGATGGCGGTCTGCCCACAAAATCTTCTTATAAAATAATTCCACAATACCACTATCTATGTCAATTGTTGCAAAATTTCATAGTAGACGTAAAAATTGACTTACCAGATTTCCCATTTAAAATATTCAAACTTTACTCCTGCTCTAGATGTTATATTTTTCCCCAGATAAAAATAAGGTAAAAATAAGATTTTTATAAATAACTGTGGCCAAGTTAAACTTTTTTGTTCTGTGTATAATAAAATCTGACTTTCTTTATCCTCTTGTTTCTTAGCTGAAGAGTTTGATTTTAAAGTAACACATCAGTAAAGAATCTTAGAGCTACATCATAGAATTACTATTTTAAAAAAATTTTGTTCAGCAAGAGCTTGTCTCTAACAATGTAAAAGTTTAAACTTTAAGGCTTTTATTTTATTATTGCTTAAACCATTAACTCTGATTTTTCTAGGTCTCAATTTTTTTGGCAGGAACTTTAATACAGGTTAGTTAGGTCTTAATATTTTGTCCCTGAATAGACAAATACATTAACATTAACACTTCAACCCTTCAAATATTCCCATAATCAGAACTGGATAGTCAAAATTAATTACTATTATACCAAGAGCATGTTTACGTGGTTGCTGGAAACATCCAACAGACATATATTAAAATTCTAGCACAGAGTAGGGCACATAATAAATAGCTGTTGATTTAATGTCCTTTAACAGCTAGCTCAATACAGCCCGTTTCCAGGATCCGAGACAGTTTAATGAAACAGTCAACAATGATTCCAGACAGTTAAATATAACAGTTATTAGTAACCACAGAATAATGTTTACAGATCTAAAACAGTAGTTAGTTTCACCAGCAGTTGACATTATCCAGAGAAAGACAAATCTCAACTGTACTTGTGTGAGAGAACTAGTTGTACATATGTCAACTACATTTATTCTTTGTAAAAAAACAAAAGAAAAACCCAACTTACACACATTTTAACAGTTTTGAGGACAGGATCCATGTATGCTCTATTGATAATAGATTAAAGCATCATGTTTCTAACTGTAATATTTTAGCTCTTACCCCTTTCCTTCATAAATAAATAGCTTGACTTTGACTTTTTTTTTTTTTTTTTTTGGTTGTCGCTTTCCAACCGATTTCTTACACTAGCTAATGTGGTGCAAAAATAAATGGGTATGGTCAAATGTGAAATGCATTTGTCAAATGAATGAAACTGAAGTGCAATAATATAATAAATCCTCAGGCGAGTCATGTTTATTGTTGCCAAATGTCTCCCTGCTAAGAACTAATATGCATGAAAAGGGATAATGAAAGTTTCCATGAAAAGTTTTTGGGAAACCTATCCACAAGTCTTCACTATCTGGGAATGTGGAAATAAGTATTTGTTTTATACAAGTTCCATATGAGGATTGTAAGGATGGAATTATGAGAATAGAGTGAAATAGAAAGCAACTGTAGTATGATGGTTACTAATATTACTTGGCGCATGGAGGAATATTGACAGGGAAGCTTCATTGAAAGGCAGAGTGCCTGCTACATAATGGGCACTAAGTAAATACATATTGAATGAATGTGTAAATAAAAGGAAGAGTTTAAATTCAAGCTTTCAAAGACTCCAAGTGATCTTGAAAATCTAATTTAGGTTTTAAATATTTAAATTCCAAAGGATAACTGCACAGTGATAAACATTTGGGAATTTACTTAAAATGCATATTTTTGCTATATGTTTACTCTTGGCAAAATTAATTAACATGGGAAAATGAGGGGTAAGACAAGATTATTAGAAATTAGAGTGTTATATAAAAACTGGGTTGTTTCAAAGGAATATGCATATCAATTAAGGGTAAAAAATGCTCTCAATTATTAGCATAATTCATGCCATTACTCCTTAATTACAAATGCTTATGGACACTTAGTTGTAAGTATAATAAAATTGAATAGAGTCGTGAAGAGAATAATTTTAGAATGACTGGAGAATTTGGGAACAGACCTTTTCTGAATTGACAAGAAAAACGGGACATATGACCTGATTTTTTAGAACCAACTGTGTGCAGAAGAAAATAGATGCCTAGATGACTTATAGATTTGTTAAATTTCATTCTTAATTCCTTACTGAGTTACACTTTTTATTACCTAGTCAATTTAGGAGGTTAAATACACAAGTATCTACTAGTTTGGTGGGAAGCCAGAAAAGCCAGGACAGAATAGTTATTTAAGGGTCACGTGACAGAAGGCAAATCTAATTCTGAAAAAATCACAAAACCAATTTAGATTTTATAACCAAAAAATAAATCATTCAAAAAAAGTTCCTTCAGAAAAAAAATTAAAACAACCTTGTTTTATTAGTCAATATTATTGACTAATATTTTATTAGTTGACTAATTGACTAATAATTTTATTATCAATATTAGTATAAGAACCACCGGATTTAAAGAAACAAAATAGTATTTTTAGCACCACATTCTAGCCATCCTTGTCTGTGCAAACACACCTCTAAGAAGAAATCAACACAATAGTATGTTAAAAATAATAAAACCTGGGGAAACACTGTATACTATAGGGAGGCCTCAAAGATTCTAGATCAAATATGAATGGTAGCTATTATTAAAAGATGAAGAAATGGGCAAAATACAAAAGTAAAAATCTACATTGTATAACAAAATAAGATACCCTACCCTATATGATATGTATTAGATTTTATGCTCATTAGGAATTGTTTTTTCAAAATAAATGTACATAGACAAAGCAAATTATATGTGTCATGTTGATTTAAAAAGAAACATCAGGCATCATGATTTTTAGCAACAATAACAAATACTGTGGATATTTTTGTGACTATCAAATGTACCAAACCTAACTGGTTTGCTTTTTTATATGTCTCTTAAATATTGGGTAAGAAGGATAACTATAAATGTCATTGTCCAATTGGGATTTCAAGAAACAGGGAAATTTTATTAGTATTTTTATAAGTTATAGAGAAAGCTTCTATTCACTGAAAAAGCTTGAAAACAATTTCAAAAACAAGCAAAATCACCATGTTACATTGAGGCAATCTGAATGTGATATAAACAACCTGTTTATTTGTTTTATTTTCATTCTTAGTGTTAGACTTTATCTATCTATAAATACTCATTATAATTCAAGGCTGGATATAGCAATAGCCTTAAAAAGCAACTGTTATTTGAACACTGTAATATCTACCTCAACCTCAAACTTGCCCAGTGTAACTCACTCACAGCACTTAAATTGATGTAAACGCTTTGCTGCTAAAAATTTGTTCTGGTCACTTTCATTAAAATGTTGAATTTTTTTCCTTCATGCTTTACTTCTGCTGTATCTGCTGTTAAGCAGTACAATATGGGAAGGACTTTGAAATGATTTCTATATCCAGACACATAGTGTATCGACAAAAATCCGATGACGTATTACTATACATCATGAAATTTCTATTTTAACCTGTTTAAGGAAGTTTTTCTTATTCATACCAGGAGAGTCATTCAAAGCATTTTACATATTAAATTACTTATCAAAACACAGCATATATAGACCTTGACATTTGTTAAAGAACCAAGGATTTAACCCCTCCAAAATTTTAAAGGACCAGAACAAATCTTTAGCAGAACACAGATTATGTGGCAAGCAGTAAGTTACTTGAAGATAGAGTGTACTTATCAACACATACTTTCAGCATATATGTAAGAGACTGATTGGTTGATTTGTATGGTCACCTGCAAATATGCAGCCTACTGTTGTTTAAAAAAATGTAAAATCTGTAACAATAATGTTGCAGGAAAGAGAACAAAACTGGCAAAGATCCTTTAGTTATAATTTTTTTATTCCAGGAACCCATCAGTAGGTCTAGCTCTAATATCCATTTTTTGAGGCAAGATTCTCTCACTATTGTATTTTCATGTGGGTAAGTAATTTCAGAATGATTATACATTGACTGTATTAAATTGCTTCTTTATTTTCTTTTTTTCATTTCTAGAGTAATCATAGGACAAAGTAACAGCTTTGCAATGAATGCCAATATGTGGTTCCTTCGTAGATCTGTTGCTTTACTCCTCAATGTTTCTGTATATCTGGTGGTTCAAGAATTTATATGATAACAAAGACTCTCACTATATGCAATGAGAGAATAAGCTATATCGATTACTGCTCAAATTGTTTATTTACATGTAGCAAAACAATAAAATGCAAGCTTATTTAATCACATCTAAAATATTGTTTTTTAAAAAGCTATATATTCACATAAGTATTTATGTAATTTTAAAGACTAATTTCCTACAGCGTTTTCATTCCACAGAAAATGTACTTCAAACTTGTTATAAAGCTGTCTTGTAGTATCACACAATATGTATTTAAAATTATAATTATTTGCTGAAGGAATTACACTAAACAATGAAAAATATACAAGCTGCCTTTTAAATATAGGGTTACACTGTGGATGAGTACAAAAAGCCTTGAAGATTCATCAACAGCTTCAAAATAACAGAGACAACAGAACAGTATTAGGGAAAAAATGTGCCATACGGTAAATTTGTAGTCAATAGAAAAATTCTTTAGAATGCAGAAACACTGTTAAGAATGAGGATTTGGTCTACAGAAAAGTTATGCTGTAATGCAATTCACTTTAATTTTGAAATTATTTTAGAAGTATATGAAATTATCTTTAAATATTTCAATGCTTTGTACAGAAAGTGCCACCTTTCTTACATATTATTTGCCATCTTTGATAAAAAGTTTATATTAAGAATAAAGGCATTAAATAATACATCTATCTATTATTAAGATACTTCCATCAGAAATATTAACCAATAATGGAGCTATGTTATTGAATTATATTTTAAAACATATAGTTATTTCTACTTATTACCTTGAATAATGCTTGCAAGGAACTTGATTTAGCTTTCACTATTGGAACAAAACATTTGTTAGCCATTTGTGGAAATTTGCTTACTCTTTTATTAATCTCTAGTTTTTTATCTTCATTAAATGTACCTGAATTTTAAATATGTCCCAATAGCTCTTCATTTCTCAATCCTCTCTGCCTCCCTGCCCATCAAGCCCCAGCATTCTCCCTTGATAATGTGCTCTCATAAATAGGTACTTGTTATCCAGGAAATAGTTTATTCATCAAAGAATTTTTACTTGCTAGGGCAAGGTGAGGGTTTACTGTTACTGTTGTTTTTTTTAAAATAGACCAAAGTAGACATTCCATTCTGTTATTTGGTTAAAAAAATGTATATATATATATATTTCCAATATGGAGCTAGCAAATAGAGGACAAGCTTTGAGGATGCTTTCTTAGTTTTTTAGGCCACTATTTTATCATTAGGAAATCCTTGCTTTTATGTAGCAGTAGCATTCCTGTTGCTTGAAAGAGTTCTTGCAGTTCTTGAAGTTTCAAAGAGGATACTGACTGACTTACTGCGGGTAGTTTAACACAGGCTAAATCTGGCTGGCACATAGAAGCCAACTTCACTTGGTATCTCTCTTGTTTGTCTCTTTGCTGAGATTGTCTTCATGAGGGCCAGCTGTGAAGGTCTCTAAACTGCACTCTCTTCTATCTCTTAATTCCATCACAGACTTCTGCCTATAGTCATAGGCATCAGCCTTTCTGTGCCTAGATTACCATTTCCTAAAACAATAGCTTTTAATTTTTTTCCCTGCCTTTTAGTAACATTTTCTGTATGGACTAAAAGTAAAATATGCTCCCTTTATAGAGGCTCATTAACTCCTTTGAATTTGTTTTCCTAATCATAGTTTTAAGATTAAAAATCAAAAAGCAATACTCTGTTTTAAAAAACCTTTTAAATATAAGATGGACTTTTACAATCAATTTTCATCATCATGTTGCATCAAATTTGAAATTACAGACCAATTTCCACAAACGGTCTAATGTTTTCAAACCTTTCTATTCGGACATATATTTTTAAAATATTTTAAAATTTAGTTGGAGAAGTATTAATCCAGAAAAAAATTTTTTGATATATTTCCCTCTAAACTTATTTAAAGCACAAAATCATCACAACGAAGAAGAGTCACGTGGTTTGAACCTTTGCCTCGAACCAGGACTGAGGGAGCTCTGGAATGCCTCACTTTGCTGCTTCTCAAATCGTTTCCCCACTGATACATCCCTGTGCACTTGCTTAATCCTCAGGAGATTTGAAGCAGACGATCATAATTCTTTAATAGTATTCTTGATACGGCATCTTGGGGTCTTGCCGAGTAAAACATTCCTAATCTGCTATCCCATTCTTGCAACTACTATGTGCTTTTAACCCTATAACAATTCTTGTTACTTTTTTCTGGATAAATTCTAACTTGTTGAATGTAAATAATTAGTTCTTCCATCTTATAGCACGTGCTTACAAAGCATTCTCCCAGGTCTAACCACCATTGCAATATAATCAGAAAGTTAATCTTCACAACAACCCTGTAATGCATGATCATTTCCCTCATTTATAAAACTAAGGCTCAGAAAGGCTGTAACCTGTCCAGTCACAAAACTGTGTTTTATGCAGCCAGACTAGAAACCATGAATATCTTTAGATTCTGCATCTAATATCCTTTCCATTTTGCCAAGGTTTATTTTTCTGAAAAAGTTCTTAATTCAATAGGACTATTTCTAAAACTAATTTTAACAGATTCATTGTTTATGAAATATAAACAATTATAAAAATTTAAACTATGAAAACATAAATGTAAATATCTAGAAACTAAGACATATCATTTCATAGTCTTGAAATACCAGAGACATTTGGATTGTAGATAGAAGGAAATTGTCATATCTGTTTAATTTTTTAAGTCAGTTTCTTTCATTTAACCTAAATACAATTATACCAAACTTTGATTATATTATTTTGCAAACAAAAAGGAAACTCAATATACTTTTTTTAAACTGAAAGATCATACAGTTCTAAAGTGCATGTGATTGACAAATATATTTCTTTTAAATATAATTTTACTTGGATCAAGTTAAGTGAAAGTGAACATTTAATGTCACTGTCTAGGTTGTTCAGTTAAGGGAATACTTGCATCGATGATAACAAATACAAGACCTTCTAAG
Source organism: Delphinapterus leucas (assembly GCF_059928025.1). Classification (NCBI taxonomy): domain Eukaryota; kingdom Metazoa; phylum Chordata; class Mammalia; order Artiodactyla; family Monodontidae; genus Delphinapterus; species Delphinapterus leucas. The sequence continues at coordinate 68,580,555 of NC_143139.1, forward strand.
AAAGAACGTATATCATTCCGTGACAATCCTGTACAACTCAGTGGTGGATGGGGAAGTGGCAAAAAGAAGGTGAAAACTTCAAACTAATCCTTCAAGCTTCAGCATTCAAAGCATATGGCACACGGTTTCTTTTCAAGAGATCTGTGGATAACTGGTCATATTACCAATCGGATACAAGGTTCTAAGTGTATTTAATTTGTATTATTATACATATTTCACGATTCTGTTTTCTGATGGATTTCTCTTATTTTCCATCTGTAAAATACAGTTTTGCTGTTGTTCCTGTGTTCATATGGAATGGCTTCCAGAAATTGATTCTTGAAATATTGTAATGGAATTTGCATATCCAATTTTTTTTACTTAAAATGTTTATTACACATGTACTAGAGATGGTTTTTGTAACCAATACTAAATTGTAATACCATAAATATTATCATAAGAGAATATAACTGTATTTTATTGGACCATTTATAGTACTAATTGATCATTAATGTATTAATAAACTTTATTTGACTATATTATTATAATTGGATATTTCAAACATAAATTGACATGTAAATTAATTCAGAATAGAAAATGAAAATAGCCTTTTACTTTGTCATCTTAAATAGATTAATGTTAAGAAAATATACATCCCATTTAAATTTCAATGACATAAATTTAAATATTTATCAACTTAATGATTGGATATTTTATTGTAATGTTTCATTCTTATCATTTATAAAGGGTAGATGCTCATTCTGGTTCATTAATATTATTCTTCTGACTCAAAAATACTCTATAATTTTAATTTTTAATGTGCCTTAAAATAATTATCGTTAAAAAATCTTTTCAACTTTTCAAACCCCAGTCTTATAATTTTGTAATGTTAATATATTTTCTAAAATTACAGATGAGTTTTATTAAACTCTTACTATTGTGCAGTCAATATTCTGTGATAGCTTAGTAAATCTAATGTGCAAAATGCTGCATTTACCTTTCATGCTCCTTAGCATCTTTAACTCTCCTGAGTCTGGGGCTTTTTTCACGAAGCTAAGTTCTCCAGTGACTTTCCAGTTTGTTGCTGTGTAATACGATCCAGTGAACTTTAATTTTGTTTTGTTTTGCTTTTCCTACTCTTTATTGAAATATTTCATTTTAAAATGATTAGCAGATTTAGAGATGCATTTATTTAGTTTGTGTCCCCCATCTACTTTTGGAGCTCTGTAGCATCTCAAACCTGTAAATCTCTTTCAACTTGATTGAGATGGAAATGTTAATGAGCCTTGAGCTGTCAATCAATAAAGAAAACATGGATTCATATGTTGTGGCCTAGAAATTGAGGCTTTGGAAAGTAAGCTCCATGTGTAGTTGCTTTATGAACATGCTGTTATGTCATCTTTTTACTAATGGCATCCACAAACCAGCATAATGTAATGAGGGAAAATATTTTATCTCAGCTTATTGTGAACCCTGCAAGAGAAAACCACATTAAAGCTGATATTGATGGGGTTTTATGGTTCATATGTGCAAATCAATGAAGTGGAAAGGCTGGTATGAGAAGTGAGATGCTTATGATTAAACTGTTTTAGAGCCTAAAATAATTTAATCTCTAGTTTCCTTATTCTGTGATCTGTGTAATTGTTTCATAATATTAATTTTAAGGAAGATGATGGGTGTTGATGCTCCTTAAATTTGTAGGTTATGATTGATTTATATGTCAATAAAATAGTTTCCTAATTATGGAGTTATATTGGAAGTTCTTTGTAGTGTTGTTTATTGTGTCCAGCCCTAAAATGGTCATTTGAAAAATCTTTCAAAGTTCAAACTTATCATTTTTGATGCAAGTTCATTTATGTTTATGAAAATAGAAAAGGGAAATTTTAAAACTGAATAAATTTTAATTAAATTATTTTTAATTTTAAAAATTGAATAAAACCTGAAAAGAAATCAAAACAAGAGATACTTTCTCCTGTTTCCTTGATGAGACATTAAGGCAAATATTTGTCTTTAAGATTTGTGAAGGTAGAAATATGAGCTTACACTGGTCACTTAGTTGACTGAATTTTGGATTGGCAGTGATGGACCTAGGCAATGCTACTATTCAAATGCACATCTCAACATGGCATTTTGCTCTTTCCTACACCCTGTGTTCTATGACCAGACCCTTCCCAACTCAATTCTCACCTTCCTACCTGGCTACCTTCCCCAGTGCTATCACAAACAATCATCACCAATCACTTCTTATAAGAATAGCAGAGTGAATCACTGATCACAAAAAGGCTGAAAGGTTGTTTGGTGATTCCAGAATGTCTTGATAAGAGAGTTAACTATATTGGTTTATGGAGCTATCACCCTCCCAAAGTCCAGTCTGCCCAACATCTTTGTGCACATTGTGCATTATAGGAGATCTTACTAGGTGCTGTGGGAAGCATTCCAAATCCTAATTTCTTATTGTGCTCATACAATAGTTAGTGCTACAGCCCTCACATATTTCCTACCAAATGCAGTTTCCATCATCTTTAGAGGCCAGAAAATTATTCACCATCAGGATTTATGATTTTCATGACTGTACTGGGGTCAAGTGAATTATCTACTGAATATGCTTTAATTTAGTGGAAGAAAACCCCTAAGCTTTCTATAGCATATTGGTTGTCAGAGCTAATTTCTAACTAATCTCTAATAGGAGATGTAATTTTACTGTCTATTTCAGTGTAGAATGCAATCCATTATCTACCATGATATTTTTACCTACCTAGATAGAGCTGTGTTTTTTTGTCATTAATGTTTGTGACATTCAGAGAAAGCCTCTTTCCAGCACATAAAGAACTATAATCCAGATCTGTGCTGTCCAAAATATTAGCCGTTAAGCCACACGTAGCTACAGAGTACTTCTGATATGGTTAGTCTGAATTGAGACCTAAGTATAAAATGCACAGCAGATTTCAGACATTTAGTATGAAAAACGAATGCACAGTTGCCCAATAATTTTGTATTGACTATGTTTAAACAATAGTATTTTGGCTTAAATAAAGTAATATCATCTGGTTTAAAAAATGTTTTAATATGAGTACTAGAAAATGTTAAGTTACATGTATATCTAACATTGTATTTCTACTAGATAGAGCTGACCTGGAGGCTATTCTGTGATATAACTTATAATTGATAAAATAATAGATAAAAGATGCTGCCTACAAAACAGGCACAAGAAAATCCTAGTTTATAAGAAAAGGAACTTTGATTCTGCTAAACATAGTGAATATTATTAAATAAAAAGGAAAAATAACCCTCCACTGTGGTTCCAGACTTTAAGATGGCATAAGTGCATTTAACTCTGCATAAATTTAACTCTCATATAGTGTGTGTCTATTTTTATTTGATTTTAATAAGAGACCATCTGATAAAGTCAGGTTGAAGTCTTTTATGTAACTGGTGATAAGAAATAGAATTCACACCCACCTTGTAGTCTATGTTATATCAGGCTTTACATATATATAGCTGTTAATTTTTCAAATGGTGGGATTTGAACTGTGACATAGATGGGATCTCTTAATGGGAGCCATATTATATTTGGCATTCTATTGTATAATAAATCCAGTTTTAATCCAAGATCTAAAACATAAAGGCCAATAAGAGTTGTATAAATGAATATAATACATTTGAAAGTAACAAATGTAGTGTGTTTATAACATATGCTTTATTTAATACAGCCTGACCACCAATCTTCCTTACCTCCAAATACCATGCAGTTGATGTACTCTTTCTAGGATCCAGAATTTTACCTAAGTCAAAAATTGAAGTGAAAGGTTTCATGTGACTTTTCATTTATAACTTATCTCCCTGCCAGCACTGAAGGGCAAGAGCCCTCTGTAGTAGATCTGGAATGGCCACCAGTAGGAAGGACTGGTGAGGACTCTAAAGGACTCTTTGGAGCTCAGTGAGGAGGGATGCAGGAAGTAGCAGGAAGGAGTGCCACAGTTGGCAATGTCTGCTTTAGCACTGGGAGGTTAGAGTGAGGACTTCTCTGGTGTTGCTTTTGGACAATAACTAACCAAGGTGCTACAGAAAGACAAATGCTTTCTATGAAGCTTTAGAGAAAAGTGAACCAACTGAATTAACATTACAAAGGTTTGTCTTTACTATGAGTGTAACCTTCGTAGCATCCCTACATTTTAGGAGGTCTTGTTATAACCACTTTTACATCACAAGAGCAAAGGTGAGAAACCACTGCAAGTCCATACTTTGCTTATAAAGGCCTGAGTGCATGTACCAGTGGTTGCCAGGTGAGTAAACGTAAAACTTTTTTTTAAAAATAAATATATCATTGGAATTTCTAAAAAGTTATTTTCTCCTGCAAAAGCTATAAGAGAAACTTTCAAACTTGTTTTATAATTTTCATAGAGTTGGTCTAGATCAGCATTGTACAATACAAATATAATGTGAGCCACATATGTAATTTTAATGTTTCTAGTGGCCACATTACAAATGTAAAAAGAAATTGATAAAATTAATATATTTTATTTAACCCGTATCCAATACCTTTTTTTAATCAAATGGAATTAGAAGAACATTGTTACAGGAGAAAACTTCAACTTTATCAGCCTCTAAAATTACCTGTCTTGGAGAAAACATAAAAAGGTATAAAAATAAGATGATTTCTGATTAGATATCTGTTAATGTATAACAATTAGTAATATTCAGCTATACACATTCCAAGTCAAATATATGCTAACTTTACTGTTTTGCTCTTTGATATGGATTTGAGGTTTCCTACCACAGTTATTCAAGATTTCTCTCTCAAAGTTCATGTAGCAACAGAAAATTACAAGAAGACGCAGTAAGGGTGGGTCTGTTTTTCATCTCTCCCTGGATCATTCAGATTTGGTCTAACCATGGACTTTCTATTAACTTCAAAATGAAACCAATGCTTAGAATAACTCAATATAATACAAAGAGCAAAGTAGGAAATCAGCACGTCAATTTTGTTCTGCTCAGCACATATTTTGATATGACACATATGGAAGAAAGTAAAAAGAACATGATTTTTTTGTAATCTAACTGTCCTGAGTTCTAATCCTCTGATATGTTACCTTGGACAAGCAGCAAACTCTGAGTCTGTTTGTTTACCAGTAAATTAAAAATACAACTCATAGGGTGCAGTGAGATCAAGTGACAAAGTAGATGAGAAGCTCCTGGCTCAGTCCCTTGGGTATCATAAGCACTCAATAAATGGTGACTTGACACAGAAAATCTTTCCAGACCAATCTTCCAAAGTTCAACAAAAAATTGGATCAATTCCGCATACTTTATTTTAGGAAGTATTTCCATGAAATGATGAAAAAATATTTTTAAAATATCTTGAAAACTGACTTCTCGAGATTTGCCTTGAAATGGAAGTAGAATTCAGTGCTTCAAATACATACATATTGAGCCTCCTCCATATGTATGTGTGCAGAATACTTTGGAAATGTAAAAGTCATACACTTCTAATAGCATGTTAACTTATTTTTTCACATGGACAAGTAAAAACATATATTTCTATAAAATGGGCTGAAATGTCAGCACCACAGCTCTGTAGGCAATGCTCTATACCCCAAAATAGACTCATAAAATGTTTCCACTACCAGGTCCCAAAGGGGATGCCAAGTAATTGGCTAGATTGGCTCACGTCCTCCTCTCCTCCCAATTCTCCACTCCCCATGCCTTCTCTTCAAAGGAAAGACAAAGAAAAATAAGAGGATCCATCCCTTGATTTCTTTTTTAATCTTTATTCAATTTTAAAATTGAGAACAAAAACTTGCATATTTTATTATCTTCATAAATATAAACTGATTTTAAAAGATGAGTATACCAATAGACAGCTCTAAAAGGAACTTTTATTTTAGTATCCTAAAAGGGATAAAAAATGTTTTGGGCATGGGAAGGTTAGTTTCAAAGGAGAATGAACAGGGAAAGGGTGTTTTCATACTCTGTTTATTTAACTGATCTTCAAGGATGAATTGATATTGAGGCAAGCAAGCATTTTAGGCAAAGGATACAGTCTGAATAAATACCTGGAGACAGATAGCAGCATGTCCAGGGAATGGAGAGTAGACAATCCAGGGACTGAATTACTGGACAGAACTGAGAGAGCCCCATGAGAGAGACAGGGAATTAGTGGGAAATAGGATTGAAAAGTAGCATTGGATAAAGTACCTTGAGACCTGTCCAGCCTATAGATTTTAGGTTATGTGTGTGGTCTCTAGGTGGAAAACTGCTATGTGATGGTTTTCAAAAATATTAATAGGAAGATGTTAGCATTTTCAGATAATGTTATTACCAATAATTACTGGCTAATTTCAAAATAAAAATAGATATTATTAGGCAAAACATTAATTTGACTCAAATCCGAAATAACAGTATAGTTGCCTATCCCAAAGTCCCTGATTAACGGGTACACTGAGGTTTTTTTTATTCGTGTTAAGTGGGAGAAAATTGAATGACTTACAGAGGCGTTGGCCTTTCAGTCTTTTGAGACTTGATTTCACATATGCTGATGCTTCTTAAATCTGAGTGAAGCTGCTTCCAAGTAGCTTCACTGGCAGAATTCTTTGTAAATGCTTTCCTCACAAGGATATTGCTACAGACGGTGACATCCTGAACAAGCTGTTCTACCCCAGGGAATGAGCTCCATGAGGGCTTCAGGAGCACTATGCTGAGTCCTCTAAGTCCAGCAATGGCTGGAAAAAGCTAGAATTTCTAATATTATTTACTTGGAGTATATTAGAATCAAAGAATTGGAAGACCTCTGTCCTAGTCTGCTTGGGCTGCTCTAACAGACTACCATAAACTGGGCAGCTTAAATAACAGGTATTTATTTCTCACAGCTCTGGAGACTTGAATTCTGAGATCAGGTTCTTGGTGAGGGCCCTCTTCCTGGTTTACAAATTCCATTTTCTAGCCGTAACCTCACATGGCAAGGAGAGAGACCTCGTGTCTGTTCATCCCTTTATAAGAGCATTAATCTCATCGTGAGGGCTCCACTCTCATGACCAAATATAACCCTATTTATCCCCCAAAGGCCCCACCTCCAAATAGATCATATTGGGGATTAAGGTTTTGACATAATGAATTTTGGGAGGACACAAACGTTCAGTCCATAGCAGCCTCCTAGAGACCATATAGTTTAATTGATAAGAATTGTATTTCTAATAAATAACTTCAATAGAGTCTTTTTTTCAATACATGGCTTACAGCGAGAATATTTTAACAAGGGGAGCTGAGACCTTAACAGGTAACTCTGTTTTAGGTTATACAAATTGATGGTTAATCACAGAGCTGGGAGTAGGACCCCAGTCTTCCGAGTCACAAAAATCTTGGAAAATTTATTAGAGGTAATGCCTGTGTCTACAGCCTAACTGAATAGTAGCTTTGGGCAAGCACACTTACCTTGCATTAGCACACACACCTCAGGACATAGCATCTTCATGGAAATTTGTTTCCCATATGTGATACTTTCTCCGTCTCTTTCTAACTCTTAAATAACCACAATTATATATTTCATTTTTAAAAAATTTAAATAGTTGAATTTTGTTTTTTAAAATCACTTTTCACTTCTTAGCACCATTAATTTATTTTTACTATGTCCATAATTTTTATTAAATGCTTCCCTATTCTGAATTTTAAAAATCATAATAATAGTAAACATTTAGTACCTATAGTATGGCCAGGCACTGTCCCTAAATCTTTTAGATCCATTAACTCCTTTTATATTTCCTCCCATCCTTTGAGATAGGTACTACTCCTAGCCCCATGCTACAGAAGATGATACTGAATCTTAGAATGGTTACATACCTTTCTCAGCATCACAAAGCCAGCGGGTGGTAGAGCTGGACCCAAATCCTATGAATGTGTCTTGTTTGTACTTTTCAGCATTTTTGGTGTTATAGATAAATAGATATGCCTACATATGCATTGTCCTAGAAGTTGTATGTAACCAGTTAGCCAAATGCCATCAACAGGTAATCAAAAATATTATCTAGATATGAAAAATATAGGCAGACCAGAATGATACCATGGTTATTTGACAGAAAGCACCTGCTTTCTAAGTGTAGTCTTTAATTTAAGCTCATAATTAAGGCAAAATATGCTACAAAGTTATTTTTTCCTTAGAGAAAATTAATCCTAATTTGGAAATTAGTACAGTAATTTTTTTGTGAAGGAACTTCAGAGATGTAATGCTACTGTAAGCATTAAGAGCATCATTTGGAAGCTTTGGTTTAGAAGAGACTTAAACAAGACAGATTTCTCTAACATCTCCTGTCCAGCAGTGTGCAACTTTGACAATCAGCCTACTTTAGTCAGAGAGAACTGTCATTGTTTTTAAAAAATTTGCTTTTTACATAAAAAGCTGTTTTCCAACCGAACGTGATCCACTTAGTTCCACACTGGGGCTAAACTGAAAAAATTTAATCGCTCTTTTGTATGTCTTAGCTAAAAAATCACTAATTCCTTTAGCCATTCTTTCCATGACACGGTTTCCAGATCCTCTCTGACTCACCCCCTGTACACTAGAAAAGCTCAAAATTGTTAATTTCTCTCAGTAAAAAGTTTCCAGAGCAATTCTAAGTTCTCTAGATTTCTGCATAATACAGTGTGTAATGAGGACCTGATCTTTCTTGATGTGTGACTGCTTCACTTTTGCTAATGCAATATAAGCTAAGTTTGTTGCAGCTACCTTAGCAACTAAGTCATGCTGTGGACTCAAAATATCTACAGATCTTTATTCTATGGACTCTTATAATAAAGCTTTGTTTCCCTTCTCCTATATTTCTTTTTTTAACCTTAATTTGCAGCTTTATGTTGGTCTTCACTGGTTTAATTCCATCATTCATTCTACCTTCTCCAAAAATATTTGCCTCCCAATTTCTTGTATTCTAAGGCTTTAACTAGCCCTCCTAGGAATGCATACTTCATAAAATTTTGTAAGTGCAAACTATGTTTTAGTTTTTGGTGAAAATATTGAATCGAATTAAGGTCCACTTTGAATAGATAGTACTTGAAGGAATTTTTTTAAAATGATTTACAGGATTTCTCAGTGTTCACTTCTAGAGTCAAAAAGTTGCAAGAGATACTTTAGAGAAGCTCTTATATCCATCCTATACGGTTTGCCTCAACTGTGATCCAGCAGTTAAAGATGCCCAAAGAAGCTCATATAGTTCAAGTTAAACATTGCCCATAGATCTAGTTTATTTCCTGAAAAATAAAAATTACATTAATAAAGTCTCTTTATTTATTTTGCCAAGATTTATATTTCTTTTTAAACTCTAAGACAATATTCAAAGTTGTATTAACATTAAAAAGAATGCAAGATTAAAGAGCATTCTTACTAAAAACAGAAATCAGTTACTTAGATTTTGTTTAATTCAATTATTGAGCAATTCTTAATGCAGCAAAAGAATGACTGCAATTCCCTCTCCGCAAAAGTAGGACATGTGAATCAAATACAGGGTAAGAGAAATAATTTCATTAATGTTAATCAGAAATGAACTTTATTGGAAATATGTGCCTTCCCTATAAGTAACTGTATTAAAGAGATTTCCCCCAAAACAAGTTCCTTTAAAATTAAAGTTCTCCTTAAGAACTGAGCTTACTATATATATATATATATATATATATATATACATGCAACACATATATATGTATTGCACAAGTGGTTGAAATTTCACAAAGAATAAAATATAAATGAATTGTTTAAAGCCAACTTTTTTCTTTCCTTCTCTTGGGGAACTTGAGAAAATACTCGCTGAAAGATTTGGTAGAATGGCAGTAAATATTTTAACTGCTTGTTATATTTGAACTTTATTAATAAATTGTGTGTTCGTGACATTTTGTTATCTCCGAGAGCAAACTGTGAACGTAGGAAAGTGTTTAACTGATCTGACTTTATAACAAAGGTCCATGGGGCATCTGCCTCTGGGAGCTGAGAAATGACGTAATCCGCTAAGGACCGGAGGATTCCTTTCCTGTAGACGACCTCCAATGCGTCGGGCACCACCCTGCTAAAGGTAGTGCGTCGGTTTTGTTTAACAAAAAGGACATTTTTTTAAAAATGCAGTGAAGGTTGAGAATTTTTTACTGCAAAACAAGATCTTAAGAAGAGACCGGATCATTGCCTTGCATTTACGTATGTATCCGCTAGGAACCTCTTGCAATCGGGGTGAAACCCGGCTCTCCCCAACGGGAGAGGTGCTCATTCCCGGTGGAAGGCAGGTACAAGAGTGAGGTGTGCGCTACTTCACACACTCACGCCCACACGTTACTGTTAAAGAGTCACACGTCTTCTGCTTTATCCCCTAAATCTGCAGCAATTTGTGATATGGAATAATTCTGGTTGCCAACTTGTGAAACAAAAAGCGCCCTGTCCTTACCAGGGAACTGTTTGATGATCTATTTGCCAATATCAATATTTGGATGGAAAGCTTAAAATATGTTGTTTTCCCAAGAGTTAGACATTAAAGGAGGGAGAGCACCACTGATGAAATATTAGCAGCAAATCGGTTAACCACTAACTTCTTTCTGTAGTCGTCGAGGCTCTTTTAAGTTTTCAGGAGAAAGGAAACTTCATTCTCTTTGCTCAAAACAGAGACTCCTCCACATCTGCTCGCTTAACCACAGCGTCGTCCCCGGCCGGTAGGTGACTTCGCCTACAGCCTTGAGGTCAAATCAGGCGGCGTCTGGAGACGCAGCCGTCAGCCCAGAGGCCCGCCAGGGCGGTCCCCTGCGGCTCCCCCGGGCCGGTAGCCGGGAGGGTGGTCCTACCCCAGAGGTGCGCACCAGGTGGCGAACCACCGGTGCAAGGGGGCGCTCCGACCGGCCTCGGAAGTTCGCTCGGCTCGTAGCCTTTCTCAGATTCCCGACTGGAGAGCGCCGGCGTGAGGTCGACCGCGGCCGCGGTGGGACACGCGCGCAAGACTCTGGAATGCGGGTCCGCGCGGCCGAGGCGCCGCTCGCAGCCCCGGTCCAGCCTGCGCCCCAACGAGGGGCATCCCAGGGGCTCGGCTCTCCTTCTGCGAGCCACAGAGACTTTTTTATTCCGCATCTCTACTTACGGCACTTTTCAGGTTAAAGTTTACTTTATCAAAATCCACAGCGGAAATCCATGTTGTTGGGGACAGGCAGGACAGGTTGGAAAGGAGAAGTTGAGTGAATATTAATCTTGACCTTTCTCTAAAGTTCTTTAATGATTTTTCGAATGAAGGAGTTGGCGCCCTCCCCATCCCCCCACCCTTCTCCCCTCCCCGACTAATCCTTGATGTAATGACCGTGTTTGTGTTTTTCTTTCTGTTGAATTCACACAGCACCGCGGCAAAGAGGTTAAACTAGATTACGAATGGTTTTCAGCTGCTTATGATGAGGTGCGTTCTAAGCGCACCTCCTCGGCACCCAAACCCTGTTTTCTTGTCCAGAGGTAAAGGGTATTCGTGGGCGAGGGAGGGGCACAGTAGGTGGGGGTCTAACAGGAGGAGAATCTGCTCCTCTCGGTTTGGATCTGCCTTGATTATGTCTATTGGCCCTACCCTGATCGGGTTTGTTTAATGACCATGGACTTTATACTTACATTGTATATAATTCCAGTCCAAAGGAGAAACATCCGTCCTGTCGTTTTTGCTTCCATCTGTATTGAGATGTTAAGTCTTACCCTGAGACGCGAAACCTCAACTCGTAAAAGTGTTTGCACAGCATCTTTTTGAAAGTAAGTTCTGTCTTTAAGAGATAGCTAATAAATCAGCAGGAAAAATGTATCAAAAACATATTGGATAGAAGCTTAAACAATTCATATCTCAAATAAAACGGTGGAAGACATGTTACAGGTAAGCGATTAACAATATGCTAGTGAAATCTGGGTTTATGAATTGAATACAGTTTAGCTCAATTATGCACTATACGAAAGTGTATGTGTCATAAAAGAGATCTAACTTTAACTGTCTTTTTATTTCATTATATCTAGAACTTCCTGGAGCAATGATGACAGCCATAAAGAGAAATAAAGGTAATTATATTATTGCAGTTGAATTATGATTTTTTAATATTTGTAATAAAATACATTTCTCTACTAAATGTAAACAGTGGCATGTTAGATAAGTCACAGTATTTGCAAGTGGGGAAAATAGTCATTTTAGACTTTCACATTTAAATTAGATCCTTCAGGAGAGCAGAAATTAAATCCATTTCTCTCTTTAAGAAAAGGGCAACTCTGTAAGAGACTATTACTGAAACAAGTTGAAATTCAAAACAAGCATAGGTCTTCGAAAAAGCATGTGAATTTCTAAAATACCAGAATACGTACTATGATTGAAATCACAGGTAAATTCAATCCATTATATTTGAGAGCTTTGTTAACAGCACACTTGAAAGACTGACGGGACTGATTAAAATTCAGGCCATTGTTTTTTAAATTAAAATACAGAAGCTTCAAAAATATGACAAAATTATATATTAGTCTATAGGTTGTTTTCTGGAGTAGATGATGGAACAGATATTTTAAAGGAAAGCTGAAATGTTTCTTTGTGTTTGTGTATATATATGGACATATGTATTTTTTATTTTGATGAAAACCTCTTGAGCTGCTTCGATGCAAACTATATTTCTGTATCTGTTATGTCTGTAGAGCTGTGGGAAGGGTGAAGATGAAGCCAGGGAAGGAAAGCAGCAGCGGAGCACACACAAAACATGAGGCCACCTGGCTTCTTGCCATCCTACATGACATTCAATTATTTTAGTACTTTTTCATGAGAGTTTTCTCTCCACCCAGCTTCCCCTCCCCTCTCCAGACTCCTGCTTTTCTACATTTGTCATAGTTCATCTAATTCAGCACGCATTTTTCCTAGCTTTACTTACTAGTATGCCTCAAACTCTTGCCAAAAAAAGAAAGGGCTAAGATGAAAATTCTTGCAATCCTATCTTGACATTCCCACTATTACTATATAAGTGTGACATTTCTTTCAAGAAGTTGAGAAAGGAACCAGAGTGGTGTACACATTGCTTCAACTGTTGCTTTGATGTATGTACTCAAAATATTTTTCATTTCCCAAAATATAGTCTCATGGGGGAGGGGGGCATCAAAAGCAACTTTCAGACCATGAGAATTTTTTTTTAATGTAAAATAAGTCAAACTGACAGCCAATCCCTTATCTGAACTTGACTTACCTGAAATTACCTTTGTATGTGGGGGGGGGGAGAGGAGGAGTCAGTCATTTCAGTGGGCTTTTAAACTAGTTTTAATTTAATCACTTTAATTCTAGGCTCTAAAGGGAACTAAATAAAGAAAACTTTAAACACATCCCAAATCACTGTGTTTGGCGAGCTGGCACCTAACAACAACAGCAGGAACAACCACAAACTGGTTGCAGGAATGTTAAATGTAACTTCAAATCAGAACATCAGAGTCACTTCACAAAACAGCCTTTCCGCTGTGTTAGCATCCCTGGTGCCAGAGAAATGAGAAAACAGTGTTGCAAAGAGGCTGAGACTTGAATCTGCAATAGGTCATGTTAACCCTCATCCTTTTGCTTCCTGGACTCTGCACATTCCTTCCTGACTCTGCCTCAATCCCATCAAGGAGATGTGAAGAAGCATCAGTAGCTGCACCCTGGGATCTGAAAGTGCCAGCATCCTAGAATGTCCTAAATTTTGTTAGGATTTAAAAGAAATTGATGGCTCCCCATCTCTGTCCCTCTCCTACCCCCACTCTCACCCCACTCCCACCACCTCCTGCAAGTGCTTTTTGCCAGGTAGATTGCTTCACTAACATGAAAGATGGGGAGCTGAATCCTGGATTTAGAACCCAGGTTCCAGGTATGGAAAGTGATGAACAATTCTCTCGAAGGAGAAATAGAAAGGTGGAGGAAAGAAGGGAATGGTAGCCTGGGGGTGATGGACTGAGTGTGCTGAGATAAAATCCCAATTAGAACCTGGTTTAATAAACTGGGTCTCTCTGGCCAGCCATGGTTCCTCGAGGCACTGCACCCTGGGGCCCTAGCCATGCTGACCCTTTGGAACTGGGGAGGCTGGGATGAGGAATGTGGATTAGAAGCAGGTTTTTAAAGCCTGCTGAAGAGGAAAGAGCCATGTAGGCTCTAGATAGAGTAGCTGAAAGTATTTATCAAAGTGCTGTGGTCAATTTCCAAGAAGGTTATCCTCAAAGCACCAGGCAGAATATGCCCAGGTAAATCTCAGAGAGGGCAAGACACCCTCCAATCCAATCAGCCTCCAGTTTCTTCTCCCTTCTTGTGCCTTCCAGAAATCATTTAATTATTGTTGTTTTAATTAGTATTATTTTAAATTTATTATTTAAGGCTCCAATGGTTAGAGCTGTGACATTACCATAAACTCCATCTCAACCTCTCAGAATCCATTTAATGCAGCTCTTGGCAACCAGAGACCCAGCTTCTTGCCAAAAACTGCAGATTAAGCATTCGTTATGGGAGTTTGCCATTAGCTGTTCCCTACATTTTGGGCACATGTGGTTACATGTCCCCAAACATACAGGACTCTGTGTAATAGATTTGCATTTCCAAGAGGCTCCAGGGATATTAAGTGGGGTTGGTGACACCTTGCACCCATCCCTCCAACCACTACCATCAAAAGTGGGATTGAGGTGTGGGGTGGAAATGGGTTTACTAGGCAGCTGTGGACCCTGGCTCTTCTGTAGTTTCCTCTGCGAGCCGGACCTTTATTGGTTTACAAGTACTCTAGAGCTTGCATCATATGTCTTTCATTTAAGAGACACCGAACGTTTTTCAGGGAATTCAGGGCTCTTAAGACGCATATTTATAAACAAGCTGACAGAGCTCTACGAGGTAACTAAGTTCATGGCTAGGAGTTGTTTGTATATTTCCTCAAGTCAGCAAGGCGTTGTTCTTGCTGCTGCGAATTTTTGAAAAACCTATTAAACGACCATTTCTCTTATCCTCCCCGTGTCTATTAGAGAAAGGCAGGCTGTCAGAACATCTGAAGGTAAGGTACAGAAGCGGTTAGGAGAGGATCAAAAATTATCAACCCGGATAAGAGTGAGTGGATAACTCGACTTCCGACATTCCTGTAGGGATGGCCCAGGAACAGCTAGAAAGTGCTCAGGAAGCGCATAGCTTGCTCCTTCGCCTTAAGCATGGATAGGATGTACCAGAGCAATCTCTCGCCAGCTTTTCCTTGGCCTTCCTCCCGCGTACTCCACCCCCGCAGCACCCCACACCCCCCATCCGAGGATGCCAAGCTTGGAGTTCGCGCGCCTTGGTGCAGTCTGGAATTCTCCCTGAGCCCAGTCCCTGAAAGCTTTCCGCCCCTTTTGAGATTTAACAGTTAGTGTTTGGTGCCGGCTGCACGGCTCCGGAGATAGTAATAATACAGCTAAAGTTGTATCATTCAGGAATGGTGTCAACTCGCGAGAACCTAAGTGCGCGCTCCAGGCCGTGCAGAGCGCGGCGCCACGTGAATCGAGCTTGTGCCCCTGCTCGGGAGAAGCGTCTTGGGAGAATGGAGGCTGCTGCTCCGGGGCGCCTGCTCGGGTCCCACTCGGCCGGATCTGGGTTTAGGACCGGCCCCGCTTCTTGGGCAGTGCTGAAGCGCCGCTCTGAGGTGCGCAGCGCTCCATGATTCTTCCCCGGCTGTGGCCCATGCTGGCCTCGAAGAGGGTCTCCCAGTGAGTCCTAGGACAGCCAACACCCCGAAGAAAGTGGAAATTCCCGAGCCCATCCGGAGGCTCGCCAGAATTGGGCTTGGCCTCGCCACCCCAGCGTCGGGGCTGCCCCGCGTGCCCAAGGCCGCGGGGTGACTGCCCGGCTGTCCTGGGGAGACGCGACGGGCGCTGCGAGGGCCTGTGCGAAAAAGGCCGTCGGGTAGAGGCCTCCCTTGGAGGGCGCAACCCGTAGTCCCCAACTTGTGGGAGTTTTCACCCTATTTGCCAGTTTAAGAGGCCTGTTGCTAATGGCGGCCTTTCCTTGCCCAAGGCGCTGAACGCTTTTCCCTCCGACGCGGCGGGCTCCTCCGAAACCAAAGGCAGTCCCGAAGCCTCACAGAGGGGCTTTCAACTCCGCAGTGCTGCCTGCCCTCAGGGAGCGGCCAGCTCCCCAGCCTCCCACCATCCCCTCGGGCTGGGACCGGGGTCCTGGCCCAGCTCCGCGCGCGCCCGTCGCTCCCCGAACGCGCTTTTCAAACTCGATCGCGACCATTTAAGAGTAAAATAATAATCTTTTGAAAACCACCCTGAAGGCCTTCCTCGTACTTAAACCCCTTTGTGTAACGAACCTCTCTCTGGCCTATACTAGGGGCCCTTAGGAGGTACTTTTCCTCTCGGGGTTTCTTAAAATAATCTGGATCTAATGATAAAATCGTGGACCAAGGGGAGGGGTGGAAGAAGGGTGGGCAAATCAGGTTGGTATCGGTATAATGTTTTCAGTGCCTCTTGCTCGGCTTTCCTCTCCCATTGCCACCACATCCACACGCCACCGCATTCCAGAAAGAAAGAAAAGGCCACGAGTTCGTGAGCGCCGAGAGCCCCCGGACGCCGAGCTCCTCGGGATTGGAAGGAGAAGCGGCCCCTCTACCACGGCCATCCCAGTTAATAGCTGCCAACGTACCCGGCTTCTTGGGCTTCGGATTAATGTGGATCTTCCACATAAACGATTTACGGATGAAGTAAAAGCCCTTTAGAGCAGTACTTCCTTTCAAGTTCGTAAGACGCCTCTAAATCTTTCTGGTAGTGAGTGGCCGGCGTGGGGGTGGGGTGGGGACCGGGTGCCGGGCGGGCGGCCCGGGAGGGCGCAGAGAGCGGGGAGTGGAGGGTTAACTGCTTTGCGATCTCACCGAGCTCTTCCGAAATGCCAGTCCACTGTCGCGACGGCAATGTTTCTGGGTGTCGTGGCCTCATCCCTGCTGGCATTTGTCTGAAATGGAGCTGTCTGTCTAACCTAGGCCTGGACGCGCCCTTCCCGGGTAAGTGGGGGAAGATGGGGGTGGGGTGGGGGCGGAGGGGAGTCCGGGGTGGAGTTAGTCGCTTGCCTATTTTCATATTCATTAGAACTGGGAGGTTGCCCGAGGAGCCCAGCTGAGTTTCAAGATATAAAAGCAACTTCGGGTGCCCCCTTTCCAGCCGGGACGTCTTAAAGGGCTCGGAGCCGGGCAGCTCCCCGCGCCGCAGCGCCTGCTTTCCCCTTCGCTCCTCTCTGGCCCTCCCTCCTCCCGCCCCCTCGCTCCCTCCCCCAGCGCGCTCCAGCCTCCGAGCTCCAGTAGCTCCGAGACAGCTTTCCAGGATTATGGAGTTTCTGAGCGAGAAGTTTGCCCTCAAGAGCCCACCGAGTAAAAACAGTAACTTTTACATGGGCGCAGGAGGCGCGTTGGAGCACGTTATGGAGACGCTGGACAATGAGTCCTTTTACAGCAAAGCGTCGGCGGGCAAATGCGTGCAGGCCTTCGGGCCCCTGCCCCGCGCCGAGCATCACGTGCGCCTGGAGAGGACCTCGCCCTGTCAGGACGGCAGCGGTGAGTCCACTGCTCCAGCCGGGGTCGCGGAAGCCCACCCGCAAATCCGGAGTGCGGGGAGTGGTCGGAGCAGGGAGGGAGGGAAGGAAGGAAGAAGGAAGGAAAAAAGGAAGGAAGGAAGGAAGGGAGGAAGGAAGGGAGGGAGGGAGGGGGAGCGAGAGAGCTGGAGGGCGGAGGAAGGCAGTGGAACGCTGCTTATTTTTGGAAGCGGAGTTTTGGCTGCTGCAGAGCCAAGGAAGGAACCCGCACCCGGTTACTTCCGCGCGGTTCTCCTTTCGCTGTCCTCCACGGGTCCTGGAGTCCCTCTATCCAGGACCCCGGCGTAAACTGATAGGGCGCTAAATAGAGCGTAATTGAGTCAAGACAGCGCGCTTCCTCTGCGAGCCCGCCGAGCTGCCCAGGCAGGAGGAGCTGAAATCCATCACAGCTCGTTAGAGGACGTCACTACCGTCACGAATAAGAAAACTTAGGTGAAAAATGTTTTTTACTTTTCAAGACGCAACGATATTTTTCTTTGTGAAGTTAGAGGGTTACTAGATTAGCTTGTGGGGATCTGTGATTTCTACTTCTTTCGGTTTGCGATACAACATACATTTTTGTTAAACGCCAAATCACTTGAAATAGCTTCGGGCAAAGAATCTTCAATATAATCACTCACTCCCGAATTCTGCGTTGTCTATTTCTCTGACTCCACGTAGAAGTCACCTAAGAAGACTTTCGGAATGCTTCTGGATGAAATCTTTAACTTTGGATGGCCAAGTATCTCAAAGTCAAAATGTTATCAAAACAAACCATCTATCTTTTCTATCTTGTAACCCAATACAAACCTATTTTTTTAGATCGCGACAGCTAAAGCAAGTTTACAATTCCAAGAGGACTTTTCCTTATCATTGTATATATTCAACAGTTAAGCTGTAAGGAGCGGGTTGTTTTAAAATAACAAACGAATTAAGTGTGAAATATTTACAGCAAGCCTGCCGCCCCCTATTCTAATGGTAGTTCAAAATCTGGCAAGGCACCGGCTCATAGAAGCTCCTTTTCTAAATACCTAGTACGCAATAAGCTTAAAAAACGACCTCGTATATTTTACTTATTTTGTTCAACGTTGCAAGTAACTTCTGACTTGCAAGGTTAAATAAAAAATAAAGGCGCAAACAATAGAGAAAATCAGTTAAATCTCAGTCATTTATTTAGGAAGACGCAAAAAAAATTTTAATACACTGAAATTTTGGCTTTCTGGCTGTATTTCACATTGCAATATTTTTATTTTGAAGTTTATAGAGGTATACATAAAGTTATTTCTATGGACAGGATTTTTAAAAAATGGTTCTGAAATGTCCTCTGTTGACAGCTGGATACGACTCAATCATAATTTTTATTTAAATTGTCGGGATTCCAAAAATAAGAAGAGAAATAGGTGATTTTTGATACTTTATCAAGTTTTTAAAGAACATCATACTACTAGGAGGGATTTTAATAGGAAAGTATTAAGATAAATGTAGGCAACAAGCAGTCCGCTAAATTTAGGAAGTCTTTCTCCTGAGATGCCCTTACCCTCACGCCTGCTTCCCCTCCCCCATCCCTAATTACCGCAGTTCCCCATTTAACTCTGCCCGCGGAGACAAAACCGTATTGTTTGTTAATGTCCAGGCTCTTCTTTCTGTTTAGTTTTACCTCACATCTTTTTTTGCCTAAATACTCTAACGTATTTAAGTTACCTAGGTACTAGAGTTCAATACATTTGTATGATGGTTAAAGCAGTTGTAAAAATACATCATGAGAGAATTTTAAAATAGACAAAAACGAAAAAAGTATAACAATTCATTGGAAACCATTGTTGTGGCAGGGCTGACTTAAGAAAAATGCTTCCCGTTGCATTATGTGCCTCCATTACATTTGTGTGTGTGTGTGTGTGGCACCATATGATATATTTTCGTTTTATATCATACTGCCAGGCATGCACTCAAATCTGGAGGAAATCACTAAAACTAAAGCACCCCTAAACAGAATGCCAAATGACATCCTTTGTAATCTTTTAATAGATGTTTTAATTTCCGTGCTTTACTAGAGGGACGAGTAAAGCTTTCTGTCTTAAAACATGTTTCATGAGTTAAGCATAAATTTGACAAATTTAGAAAGAACTGCAAATGAGTTTTTAAGCTAAAGAAGTCTACCTAAATCTTATTATTTTCTGTAGGAAACACACACAGAAACTGATGGAAAATTCATTTTTTAACTTAGTAGGTCGCTTTTTGAAATAAAAAATGTAAATGCAGACATGATATACAGTTGAAATATTGGAAATACAGTAGGAAACAATACCATATCTTAAATCTATAGTCCATAGGTTTTGTGTGGAGGAGAAACATAACTTTTGAAAAGAGTTTGGATTTTGGTTTACGGATAGTATTTAAAATTGAAATATCCTTTTTGAGCCATGTAAGTAGCTTACTTTTGTCTGCTGTGAATAAATAAGACATATTAAATTTGGCTCGCTTAGATTTTTTTAAACTAGAGCGTCTTTTAATTTGATTATAAATTATGTGCATAAACATTACATTAATCCTGGAAAATAGAACTGTGTGTTTTGACAAATTATATGAGTTCCATGTACACATTTTTAGATGATTCTAAACCTGCCCAAAGTGAATTAATAATGTGATGATCAAATTAATACTGGCACAATAAATCATAATGGACCACTTGCCTGATGCTCTAAATTACTTCAACTTAAGTCCTTCATCCATGTTTTGCAATCCTGAGAACTGTTGTTTTCCCCCTTTGGGTACAGTGAACTATGGGATCACTAAAGTAGAAGGACAGCCTCTTCACACCGAACTAAATAGAGCTATGGACAACTGTAACAGTCTCCGGATGTCTCCCGTGAAAGGGATGCCAGAGAAGGGAGAACTGGATGAACTTGGGGATAAATGTGACAGCAACGTATCCAGCAGTAAGAAACGGAGACACCGAACCACCTTTACCAGCTTGCAGCTGGAGGAGCTGGAAAAGGTCTTTCAGAAAACCCATTACCCGGATGTATATGTCAGAGAACAGCTTGCTCTGAGGACTGAGCTGACTGAGGCCAGGGTCCAGGTAGGAGCCAAATGAAGGCTTGGGTGTGTGTGTGTTTGGAGGGCGGAGTTGGAGGGGGGATAGTGTTTGATCCATAGTTGTGTTTTACTACAAAGGAAGAAACTGATTCTCCTACTGAAGATGTAGAATGGTGTAGTATGTAAGTGTAGCATGTAAGTCTACTAAAGTTACTTTTTACTTGCAAAGGATTTGACAGCTCGCACACAAGTATAAAGGAAAAGAACACTTGAATTATTACATAGGCATAAAAACTAATGATTATTTTAAAAGAACAGAATATGAACAAATTTCTGATTTCAAAAAGTGATTTTTAAAGGACAAAAAACTAGTCATAGCTATCCAATCTAGTAATCCATGTATTTTATTTTTCTATTTTATCAGCCGTTGAAGTTCTTTTGGGGTTATATACCCTATATTGGTAACTTATTTGTATAGTGGTCCATACGTCTATAATTTTACTGAGGTTGGGGTTATAATAAAACAAGGAAAAATGAAACAGTCTCACAAACTCCCAGTTGTTATGAATACCATAAACTATTTTCACTATACATAATTAAAGAAAGATCATATAGCTCACCTACAATTTTCTAGCCCCAGGAATTGCCAGTACATGCCATTCCATTAGATAACTTACATGATTTTTGCAGAGGCAATAGGAATAATAATCTTAAAGTAATTTTTAAATATATAAATTCAGTTAAATTATATCTATATGTTATATTCAAATTATAAAATTGGATGATTCGATATACTAAATTTCTTAATAATTTGAAAAAAAATTTTTAAATACTGGGTAAAATTCTACTTCCTAAGTGTATTTTATTTTTACTAGCCTTGATATTCGAAACTATATTTTATTAGTTCCTAAGTAACAATAATTCAGGAGAATAACCTTTTTCTTTGTGTGTGTTTTTACTACTCCAAATAAAATAATTTGAATTTTGAAATTCCCATAAACCACTAGAACAGAGAAATAAATAAAAAATTTTTTCTGAGTGGAGTAATAGTATTCCTTCTGAAGATTGAGCCATTGTAAGGCCCTTATACATCAGTAAAGACAACATCTGGTGGTGCAGGAATACCAAGCAGCAGATTTTTGCTTTAGTTTGCGGAGACAAATGGTTACTTTATCTTAGTTCAGGAAGTAAATGTATAGAAAGTCAACGCTAAGGAAGAATTTTAGAACTGTCAAGTGTTAACACAAACCCCCCACGTGTGTTTTTTGGTCTTGTGTCCATATATGTAAATTAGTTATACTTGTAACCATAGAAAAATGTGTTTACACACACACAGTGATCAGCTGTGCACAAAGCATGTTTTCCCCTTATCATTTCACCAAGTTCTGATTAATTTTTGTCTAAGAACATGCACAGAGAGCCAGCCTGAACCTAATTTACTCAGATGGTTCTCTTTTCTGCTTTTCACATCAGAGTGGTAATTGGCACCCATTTTAAGGAGATTGTCAAGGTCTTTTTCTCAGTAGAAAAGCCCTCATTACTAAATTCCCTCAGTATGTTCCTGCTGTGGAGAGAGCAAGAAAGTGTGTTCTGTTTTGTTTTGTTGTTGATGTTGTCTTAAGCCCTGAATATAGTGGATAATACACACTTCCCAGCAGTGTTCTAAGAAACCATCTGAACAGGTAGCTGTCTTTGCCTTCTTTTAATTGCTGAAAACTCTTCAAAGTGCCATCTTAAATTTGCAGTACATGCTTACGCACCAAACTGAGTATTAATATGTCTCCATAAGTGTGAAGGTAAAGATATAAAAGATTAGAATTGAATATGAAAAAGAGTAAAAATTTCAAATAAATTTTAATGAAAGGCTTTTTACAATTTGCATTTTTATACTTCATTTCCAGCTTCTTTCCTAAGTATTTTATATTCTGAATATAGTTCTGTAAAGACTAAAGAGCTTCCTGAAAGCTGCTTATGTAAATTATACATATTGAATATCAAATTATACATATTGAATATAATTTTCTGTATAGAGAGCTATATTAAAGAGAGCTTTAATACCTTAAAATATTAAAATGATGATTCTGGAAAGCTACAAGTGTGAATTAGTTAATATTTAACCCTCTGAGGAAGATAGGTGTTATAATGGATATTTCATCTATGCAATTAATTAGAGAGATTTGGAAGGCAGTTTAGTGACCCTGTAGAGGCCGTACTAACTCACAGGCTTTCTTGACAGTTGATTATATCTGCCCTGTTTCTTTTTTAATTTACATTACCCGTAAGTCTTTTAAATCGGAAAAATGATTTTGAAGATTTTATGAGCATTTTCTATAAGAGAAAATAAGTAAGTGGTGTCATTTACATAATAAACAATTTGTATATTTTAAAACCATAGTTCAGCTTCAGATGATACCATTTTACCCAAAGTCTTTATCATAATCAATATAATATATATAATCCTAATGGTTTTTGTTTCTAAATAATCATGATATTTCTGCTGATGCCATATGTTTTAGATATAATCTTTATGTTTACATTTTTCTAAGTTTTTCTAAGTCTGGGTACAACCCAGAAGAGCCAATTGTTTTGACAGACCCAGATATTAATTTGGTTATAGATTGGCTGGGTTAATGTTGTATACATAGCCCCAAACTAAAACGTTATGAATGTCTTCCAGACTTGCAGCATTCTCTGAGAGAGGGATTATTATCTGTGATAATTTGAAGATATAAGGAATCTTCACGGTCATATAATCTAATTCTTTTTTATTTTCTGTAAATGAAAAAACAGAGGCTCAGATGTCTTAAATAAATTTTTGAAAATGTCTTGTCTCTTTGTATTAAATTATATTGCCTCATGGACATGGCACTTGTCAGGGTAAAATAGAAAGTAAAATTTGTGGTTCCTTTTCAAATATAAAAAAATTCCCTTTTTAGTAATTATGTTGACCTGGTTTACCTTTCTAATTTGAAGTCTTTGAACATCATATTTGCATTTTCAACTATTCCTTGCCTAAAATTCTACTTTTTTAAAAAATTAGGTTTGGTTTCAAAATCGAAGGGCCAAGTGGAGAAAAAGAGAACGTTATGGCCAAATCCAGCAAGCTAAAAGCCACTTTGCTGCCACCTATGACATATCAGTTTTGCCAAGGACTGACAGCTATCCACAGGTATGGTAAACTGCACAGGACACTGAGAGGCATAGGTGTGGTTTGTATATTCTTAAAAGGACTAGTATAAGCTTTATTATATCTAACAGCCAAGAATGAAAATTTTAATCTCCAAAAGAATTTTTCCATGTTTGTTAGATTTTTATTTTACTAAAATACTTATTTATTTATTTTAATTTATTTTTCTAGGGCCATTCATTTAAAAATATTTCAGGGTCTCTTCTTTGGTATACATTGAAACAACTTAAGTAGCATCATTCAGTAGTATGTCTTTTAATTTCTCTACTCACTCCCTTTGTTAACTTTTAAAATACATAAAGCATTGCTTGGCATGCTATCTCTGTGGCTGTTGTTTTATGAACCATACCATAACCTGGTGTCACATGTGGCCTGTGACACCTTCAGTTTCACTGAAAACCATCTTTTTTTCAGTTTTAAGTTCCACTTAAAACTATGTTGTCTTTTCAGCTTTGAATTTGCTCATTGTTTCAAGGAAACATTCAGCCCTTTGTGACATAAAACATATATAGAATTAGTACTGGACATAATTTTTTGAATGTATCATGTTAAGAAAGACTTCTTTTATAATGGGAGCTCTCATCTCATTTCAAAGAATATTTAGAAATTCTTTTTCCTATAATTTTTCCTTTTAATTTAGAGAGGGTTTTTTTTCATACTTTGTAATTCACATAAATAAATTTTGTCTTTCTAATTGGGTATTACTTTTTCCTCATACTGAATTATAATATTCAAAATTGTATTTGATACATGATAAAGGACATGTGTATTATAAGGAACTTTTAAACCATCTGTTATTTCATTCCTGATTGTTTAATGATATGCGTTGTAACAGACTACTTTGAAAACAAATATGTAACATATATGCTGGTAGAATACCTTGATAGTCCAGTAAACAAATCATCTCAGCCCCAAACTTAAGGGTATTCGTTTTCTTTAACTGTAAATTCATACCCTGTGAGCATGAATTCAGTCCTTTAATTTCATGCTATCTTTGTGTTCTTGTGCCTTTCATGATTTTTTAAAACCCTATTTTGAGAACTTCATTCCTCCAGATAAATCCACCAAATTTATTAATGTAATATTATACGCAAACAAGAGCCTTAGAGATCACCTAGTTCAATTCCTTCATTTTAGAAGTCAGGAAACCAGACCCAGATGAGGTAAAAAAAAATTGGTCTGTGATCACACAAATGGTTCCTTAGTCTATAAAAGACTGTTACAGCCAAGCCTTGCCACTGCAGTTTGCCAGAAGACCAACATTATGGGTACCTTTTGAATAAATGCCCATACCTACCTTAAGAAGAATTTTGTTTCTTTCACTTTAAAAATTTTATCTTAAAGCAGCTCCTTTATATTTTCTCCTATTTTAAAAGCATGTATATACTCCTGGTTACTTAACATCACAGGGCTAATGAAATTTTATTCACCAAATATTTTGAGTGTCCTAGTTGAGTTCTAAACAAAGTGCAGTGAGGATGTTTGTCCACTAGGCTGTAAGCGCCATGAGATCAGGCACTGCTATTTTCCTAGCTGTTAACACGACTAATAGCCCTTACTGTCAGGCACTGTTCTAAGTAGGTTACATATATTAACTCATTTAATCCTTACCGCAACCTTATGTAGTAGGTGTTGTTGATTATTCTCATTTTTCTTATGAGGAAACTGAGGCACAGAGAGGTGATGTATTTACTCACTTTCATTAGTGGTAGTGAACCCAGATTTGAGCAGAGCCAGTCTAGCTCTCAAGGGCAAGATCCTAACTCCCACAATAGACTGTCTCTCCCAGGGAATATGTTTGAATGATTGAATGATTAAGTAATACCAAAGGAGCTTAAGTTGCATTATTCAAATTGCAGTTTAGTTCAGGGGAGGAGAGAATGTTCTCACAACCAGTGAAATAACAATTAAAAAAATAACGGAGATGGCATACACTGCGTATAATTTTGAACTACTTGACTGTTGGTGACTTTAGAAATAATAAAGTCACAAATTATGAACTCTTTTCAAATGGACTTTAAACAGTCTTACTGATATGTCCCACAACACTTGACTGTGATGTGTCTGTTTTTCACCTTATTGTTTCAATATTCATTCCTTTCCTTATTACCATTTCTATTTGCCACTTTTCTGCTCCTTGCTTTTGGTTGCCTTATCTCTAGCCCCCCTTTCTTCTTTAGTAT
Organism: Delphinapterus leucas; assembly: GCF_059928025.1. NCBI lineage: Eukaryota > Metazoa > Chordata > Mammalia > Artiodactyla > Monodontidae > Delphinapterus > Delphinapterus leucas. The sequence continues at coordinate 68,606,474 of NC_143139.1, forward strand.
ATCATAAAACATGTAGAATAGTGCCTGGACCAATTAAGCTCTATACAAAAGCTTAATATAACAATATAACTAGCCACCCTTTTTTCCTAAAATTATCTTGCTACTATGTTATTGTGCCTCATAGCTTGTGACATTAACGATTAGCAGAATGAGGTCACCTAGTAGCTCAGGCAGGAAAGGAAATGGTAAAATCAAATTATACATTTGACAGTCTTTTTCACTCCAACAAAGGATAAATTAAAAAAAAAATTCCCCTCACAGATAACAAAATTTGCACTAATTCTTCTTGTGGCTTCTCCATAACTTATATACATTGGTCACACCGCCTCATAATTTAAGTATGGGAATGCAGAGATCATATGTTGAAGTTATTTTGACAGTGCAATTCATTAACAATGATAAAAATCAATACTGATGAATCCACACTACTTTTCTGTATTGGTAAGTCATTTAATGTTTGCTTACCAAAAATTCTGAAATCAAGCATCTCCCACTCCCCACTGTAGGTGTTGGATAAAGTCAGGGGAAAATTCCATTTTAACTTAAAAATATATGGTTGACATTTTTTAGTTTGTTTGAAAAAAAATAATTATGCAAAAATCATGTCTCTCAAGACTCAGCCTAAGGAAATTTTTTTTTTATCATGTGGCTTAAAAATAGAAGTTTATAATGGGAAAAATAGGAACTGAAATAGAGCCTAACCAACTCAATGCAGTAAGACACTGAATTTGGTTACTGTTACTAATTACAGAAAAAAAATTATTAATTACAAAATGTTGGAACTAGAAAATGTTGGCGGCAGGACAGAAATAAAGAATTAGCAATTTGGCAGGGAAACAAAAGCATACACAGAAATACATCAAAACCAGAAATGGTTTACAAAATGACCTCCTTAAGCCTGCTCATAATAATAAGCCTGTGTATCGTAATCTTACCTAGCATAAAGGTATCTGTATATAACATATAATGTTTATTTGTGAATAGTAATTAATATTTTCTAAAATGTTCTAAATACTTTGTTTCCACTGGTCTTCATTACACTATAGTAACAACAGCTGTAACAGTAAAAATAGTAACTACCAGTTGAGGGCTTATTTTAAGCCAGGCTTCCTTCTTATAGCCATTAACTCATTGAATTTGAGCCCAAGTTTCTTGAGTTCGGGAGTCCCAGGCTTTTTATGCAACATTATGTTGGAGTCTCCCTAATCCAACACGGTGTTGAAATAGTTCAATTTTGACCCTAAAGCATCGCATTACTTTGGTAAGGAAAAACGCTTTCATTTTTTAAATTTGTAAAATAATAATATAAAACATTTAAAAAATGTAGATACTTCTTAGACTGTTTAAGATATTCTTTTTCTTAAACTTACTCATATGTGATAGCAAACAAACAAATAAGAAAGTGAGTGCTGTGATGTCAGTAGTAATACGCTCTAAAGGTAGTGTATTTTGATGTAGTGAAAAGCTGTTAGTTTTTAAAGCTCTATTTTGGGTCACAATATCAGTCGCCATTTGTGAACACTGTATAGCTAAATTAAATTACTTGATATTCTCCAACACATGATATTTTAGAAAAGAGTCTCCTTGCTCGTGCTAAGTCTGTTTCCCTCTATCTTGAATTCCCTTGCCTTCACCTAAACCATATTTCTTCCATGAAGCCTCCTCTCAATTTTCCCTCAATCAGCGCATCACTTTCTCATTGACGTTGTGGTGGATTGTGTAAAATGTCTCCCACGCATTTAGAATGTAAAGTATTTAAAAGATGATTCAGTTCTTATTCACATTTGTATCACCACAGTATTAAGCAAATTATGTATACACTGAATAGATGTGAAAAAAAGTACTGGTTCACTTCACTATTCAGGAGTACATTATAAAACAAAAACTAGTCTATTTTTAATAAAACAGATGGTTTCTGAATCTCTGATATTAACCAGCTCTGTGGTCTTAAGCAGTTAACTTTTCCTCTTTGAAAAGAATAGACTAGAAAGATTTTGTAGACCCCTTTCAGCTTAATTTGTTTTTCTTGCAGAGTTGTTTGCATTTTATCAAACAAATATATGCCAGGTATTGTTTTAGGCACAGAGGTTATACAAATGATCCAGACAAAATCTCCTGCTTTGTGGACAGATTACAAACTAGGTATTACAAATTCTGCAAACACTTCTTGATGCAAACTAGACCCAGAAAACCAAACCAATTAGAGACCTACATAATTTTGTCCTTGAGTTTAAGAAGCAAGCGCATATCTATCAACATTAGATTCTAACCTGTTTCTAACTTATCAAAACCAAAACATTTTTTTTTTTTTTTTTTTTTCCGGTACGCGGGCCTCTCACTGTTGTGGCCTCTCCCGTTGCGGGGCACAGGCTCCGGAAGCGCAGGCTCAGCGGCCATGGCTCACGGGCCCAGCCGCTCCGTGGCATGTGGGATCTTCCCGGACCAGGGCACGAACCCGTGTCCCCTGCATCGGCAGGCGGACTCTCAACCACTGCGCCACCAGGGAAGCCCAAAACCAGAGCATTTTTAAAATAATTAATTTTAGTGAATAAAATATTTTCTGTTAAGTTATAAACGTTTTCTAGGAGATTATAGCAGCCTTCATTCTTAAAAGAAGAGCTAATTTCATGCCATTAGGTTTAGTTTGGATTAAAAGTACACTAACTTTATCATTTACTAGCTGAGTAACTTTGGGTAAGTCTCCAGGCTTCCTTGATCTTCAGAGTCTTTATTTGTAAGATTGAGGTATTGTTGGTGCTAGAGTTGGTGGTCTTAGTAGTGTAGATGATGATGATGATGATACTTCTTCTGTTATGGAGAGGATTAGAGTGATTTCTAAACAGTCTTTGCAGCTAAATCCTGGGATTTGGGATGGGCCATGGATTCATGTATGACTGTGGGCTGCACAATTAGGGAGTTGTGGATTCAAATCCTGGCTCTGCCACTTAATAGATTTTTAGACCTTTGGCAAATAAATTAACCTCTAGGAACGTTTCTCTTCATTTATAAAATGGTGATACAAGTTCATGTGTTATTCGTGAGGATTAAACAAAATAGTTTATGCAGAGTTCTTAGGATATTGCCTAGTACATAATGAGTGCTCAATAGTCATGGTTCTATGATAGCCATTCATCATTATTAATTTTTTTCTGCAGTAGAGAGGTAGCTAAGTGGTTTGAATTTTCCCTTATGTTGTAGCATTTAAGCTCATCCAATCTGTGAGTATATTTACTATTTGGGGATCTAGAGAAAGATCAAATTCAGTTAAATACACTTTCTTCTTTAAATTAGTATGAACAAATATGGTAGCTTTAGGAAAATTTGAGTATATTCTTAATCCACCAAAATTATTTTCTCATGAAGAAAATATTTTCATCAAAATTTTCGAAAAAAGGGTTGAAGGTTTTCCCACCAAAATTTTCAATGAGGTTTTACTTAGTATATATTGAGAATCATAATTAAATCTATATATTCCAAATGCACTAAAAGACCCATGCAGTATTTTTGCTTTCTGTTGTTTAATTGATGACTTTATAAATATATGCCACCTGGAGTTTGAACATACCAAGAGTTGGATTCAAGTTCTAGATAATTTGTAGTAACTGGAGTATTTAAAAAAACAGATGAAAGCTGTATAATATTTCTAGTTTAACAAATCTATTTCAAACATTGTTATTATACAACTTTTAAAAGGAAATGTTAAAGTTTCTGTAAAATAGTGATTTGAAGATATTGTACACCCTACTTTCTTCTCTCACAAGTATCTGTCCTAATCTTAATGTTTACCTTTGCTTAATCTAAATAAGGAATATGAAACTTGTTTTCTTTTACCACCGTGGCTTAGTGATTTAAAGGTATCTGGAGCAGGTTTGTTTTTTGTTTGTTTTCTGGAGAGTTTTTACCTTTAGAAAAAGTATCACATTTTTATCACTATTATTTCTATTTTTCCCAGATATTTGAAGTAAACAAAGATCCCAAGGTCTTTAAAAAATGTTAATAATATAGCTATACTTGCTGCATTGTGTAATGAACAGTCTCATAGCTGTCAAACAACCAATAAGATGGTCATATATTGTGATACAATAAAACTTCCCTCATGATGAATGGAGGGACAAAAATGTTAACAGCATCAGGTCAGCAGGTCATAGTGGTATTGTACAATTTCTCACTGATTATAAGCACAAATATTTAATATTATAGAAGGACATAATTTATTCAAATTAATATAATTTTTACAATGGATAAAGTTGCTAATTTAATTAAATATATGCATATATATTTTATATAAACACATATAAAGACTATTTCACATATATGTGTATGTTAAAACTAAGTTACGTGTAGTAGGAGGTAGATTTTGTTAGTATCAGGTAAAGGTGCAGCTAGACACAGAGAGTGAATAATTCTTTTATTTTGTTGAAAGTACAGGTTCTTTAAAGAGGTAAAGAATATCCTCCAAAAAAAGTAAAGTGCATTCATGTTGTTGACTATGAAAGGAGATTTATTTTTTTAATGTAATATTCAAATTTAATGTGACTTAAAGACTTTACATAGTCGTAATAACTTGGCTGTTTTTTTTTTTTTGCTTTTAATAAGTGACCACTGTTAAAGCATTGTATTTAACTGAACTGGTCATACATATTTTATATTTTAAGAGGAAAGAATAAATCAATAAATTGAGTAGTTTACCAAAATAAGTAATAAATATGAAAATAAATTATTGAGAAGTGCCAATGTTGCTCATACATATAAAAACTACCTTGTAGGAGAATAGAGAAGAACCAGGGGGGAAACTAAGCATCAAAGTCTGAGACGTCTATGAGAACAGACTTGTGGATTAAAACCTACAGTTCAAACCATTATTGTTAGTGTGAACCTCAGGATATATTTTAATCCAGAATTTTATGTGTGCCATATTTATTAAGCCACATGTATCTGTGGGTTTTCTTTTTTATTTTAAATTATGGAACGTTAAATAGAAAAAAATTTTTGTGCAAATGCACAGTTGAATTAAAAATCACAAAAATAAAATTCAAATTATAGTTAACACAAATACAAGATGAATATAATTGATAACTTTACTCGGGATTTTAAGAATAAATTCAAATCTCGTACATGACACCATGTGGGACTCTCTAAGATTAAAAATATACTGTGTAAATACTTCAAGTGTTTGCATATTTGATTTACATTTTAAGTTAATAATTCACAAAGAAAACTTAATTTATATTATAATTTTTGTTTCTTATAATTGTAAATTTTTAATAGATGAATTGTCATTAAAAATGAATCAGCAATAGTTACCATGCATGTATTAAAATACATGAAAAATAAGGTGACTAATAGTTGGAAAATACTTCATATGATAATTGTTGCTGGATAATTATTAAAAAAATAGCAAATGCTAGGTGCTATGATTTTATTCTCTCCTTAAGTGAGTTGATTTGAAAAGTTTCATTTAAGGCATGTAGGGTGAGATTTTCTATGAATCTTTTTTTAAAATGATCACAATTAATACAAAATTTGAGAACACATTCAGCACTAAAGGAAACGAGAAATGTTCTTAATGCTTCCTCTGTCTTTGACTTGGAACATATTTCAAATATTATTCCAATAATACAAAATTTAAATACCTTTATATGGTATCATTCTTAAAATTTTCAGACATTAACATTTCTCATGAGACTTAGTGCTTTTAATTTTTGCACTAATGAGATATATACTTTTATTTTTTCTATATAGCAGTTTTCTTCTCAGTTCATTAATCTCATATGACTATTATATCTAATAGTGATTTTTTTTAACAGAAAGGGCATTCTTTCTTGTTTCAAACCCCTGTATACATTTCTAAGATGAAATTTTATTTAAGAACTCAAAGTAGCAATGAATACTTAACATGTGGTCCTTTTCTGATGAATAAATAGTTTCTGATCCCTTCAACTTAATAGTACCATGTGCTGAAAACATATATTTTTGGAATTTTTGAAATGTAAATTGATTCCCCCCAAATCTTAGTATTTGTATATTATCTTAAATTTTTTTCATTACAATTCCACCTAATAAGAGGGCACTGATGAAAACATACCCTCATTTCTATCTCAGGTAGTACCTAAACTTGCTCAGATTGATCTTTTCACTGCATAATTAATTCAAGTTGGGATTTTTTTTTTTTCCCAGATGCACAAAGTCTCAGTGTGTGTTATTCACTGGTAGCAAATTCACTATTTAGAAAAACACTTATACCCCTTCTCCCTGCCAGCAGCTTACTGATGTAGTTACTAGAAAAGTTAATGGGACCCTAAGTTTAGACAACAGCTAAAAATATCTGCAAGTTACTAAGCATATGATTCTTTTAATATTTTATCCCTCTAAATTTTAAAGGAACAGATATGCTAATAAAGAATGTAATGGTCTCTTAAAAATTGAACTGCTTTTGTAAACAGTGATGTTTTCATTTTTAAAAGAGACCATATAAGAAATCAGGTAAATTAAATTATATAGTGATAATGTGGTAATAAATCTATATAGTAAGTATTGAATAATATTCAGAGTAGTCAATAAATGTAAACATTCTGTCAAACAGGAAAAACCAAAGTCAACTTTCAGATTTTAATGCAAAGAAGCTATTGCTATAACATCATCACAAATACCTCTTTGTGAATCCCTGATCTCTGTCTTTTTAAAGCAACCTTTTAACTCCCTCAGGGAAGTGTTGGGGCTGTGATGTGAGGGTAGTGTGAGGATAGGATAATATGTGTATCATGATGTGTGTGTGTGTGTCTATGTATGTGTGTACATGTAGATGTTGGTGGCTGGTAGAAGCAGTGTATATGTAGAGGAGTAAGGTTAAATAAACTTGTTTTAGTAGAAAAATAGTTGGTTTTAGAGATGCTCTAAAATTAAGGAACAGTTATTACTCATATATTCTCACATTTTTCAGTATTTCTATTAAATCCAGATTAAATTCCATTGGCTAGTGTCTCAATAAATACCACTAACAGTAGGATATAGAGTATATAAATCAGGAAACTATTTGCTTTTTTTACACATCATGCTACTTTACAACTAAGGGAAAGACTAATAAACTTACATTAAAAGGTTTTTTAAAAGTATGAAAAATTCCCCACTACAATAAAATCAACAAATATATAAAAAAAATACACCAAATTTAGCATACTAAAATTTTCTTTACAGTTTTGGTTATATACAGAATATGTCTGTATCAAGTTTCCATGATGAAGGTAAATGAGATTTATAATTTCCTATCCATGATTTACCCTATTCAATTCATGACATATATAGATCCACAGTGAAGAACTCTTAATATATATGTGTATACTTATATATCACCCCTCTCCTTCCTAGCCCATTGCTTTTAATTCCTTGAAAGGAAAGTGAATGTTAAATGAATTTGATTTGTTTGGAAAGAGACGAAAAAATCAACTTTCCTCCAAAATTCAAAGTTATGGAATAATTAAGTTTTTACGTGATTAGAAAAACATTAAGGGGCAGACGTTCAAAGTGGAGAGTTCTAAGTCAGCTGAACTTCCATTCTTGCTAATGGGAGGTAGTTGGCTAAGTTCCCTGGACAGTGCTTTGAACATACCATCAGAACTTTAAAAAATGCTGTGAACCACATTAAAACATCGAATATGTTTAGATTATCCACTCCTTTTAAACACAAAGAAGAAAAAATGGAAAGGCAAGCAGGCTTTTTTTCTCATTTTTCTTTTCTTTTTTTTTTTTAAGCACACGTGAAAAAAGGATGTGGACATGATTCAGTAATGCTGTTCCTGGTTGTAAAGCCCTTGAATATTATACAGTTAGAAGCCTACAAAAAAATTATTTGGTGTCAGTGAACTAGTCTAAAACTAGTCTAAAAAAAAAGAAAAGTAGTGATCTTATTTAGAAAAAAGTGCATTCTTTCATTCCAAAATTTAACAGCAAATACAGTATTTTTAATAAGTCAGAGAGTAAGATTTTTGTATGACTTCTCTGTTGACAAATATATAGGCAGTTTTAGACAATATGTGTCGATTCTAGCGCATCATTTTAAAATGATCACTTACAAGAATAGGATTGGTGGAGGGATGGAGGAGGCATAGAATGAGCCCACTTGGACAGCAGTAGATTTATTAAACCACAAGCTCAAACGACTTTGTTGTTCAATCAAATATCGCCTTCAAATATTAACAGAAGTAGATGATCTAGAACAAAGATGATACCTGCTGGGTTATCCCTACGGTGATCAGACGACATCTAGATTATATTCTGTTGTCAGTGCTGGATGTTAATAAGGGTGAAGCGTGTTGACAACCTCTAGCATATCCAGAGGAACGTGACTGGAATGATACCATCTGGGAATCATGTCATATGAGGAATCCTTAGAGGAAAGAGACTTGTGATTGTATAATAGTCACCTGATGATATTTGAAGGTTTTCCCATGTAAGAAGGATGCTACTTATTCTGTATCATTTTAAGGGACAGACATAGAAGAGATAGATAGAGAAAGATAACAGTCACTTTTTTACAGAGCTCTCCAAAAGGGAATGGAATGTTTTTTAAACAGGGTGAGCTTCTTATCACAGGAATCGAACATAATTGAAAATGTACAAGGGTTTTTTGCATTTGGAAAGAAGCTGGACTTCAATAGCGTTTCCTGATCCTAGGTGATTTTAGGGAATTGCTTGTGTGTATTACTATTGCCATTATTTTAGTACAAATCCCCTCGGCCACACCCCCTGCTTAATGAATCAGAATCTCCAGGAAGATGCATCTGTGGTGGATAGTAAGTGTTTAACAGAAAAAAAAAAACCAAAAAACTGCCTAGGGAAATATAGTCAACAGGGTCCAGCTTTGTAATTTTCATGATTTCTGTTAAGATTGTGTAGTATGGTGATTCTAGCATTCAAATCATGAAAAAAAATTTAGATATATTAGCATAAATTGTCCATAAAGCTTTGATTACATCTGCAAGATGGATCAGTCCAAATTTCATATTCTTAGAGATTTTTCCATTATTTAATAAATGTATATAAAGGGTTTTTCATATGCTGTGTTAGGCCTGGGGATGAGAAAACAGTTGTGAGCGATCATTGGGAATTTTGCTTTCAGGAAGTGGAGTCTATGAACAACCAAAAACTTAGGGTTGTTAGTAAGTAAATAACAATTTCAACTCATAAGACTAGTTTTTATGTCATTGTAGCATTTATAAGATTTCTTGGGTTCAGATTTGACCTCTACCATTGCAGTTATGCCATCTTGGGTGAGATTCTTAAACTCTTTGTTCTATAGTTGTACCTTTTACGAAATGGGGATAGTAAAAGCACATACCTTTTCCGATGTCAAAACAATTAGAAGTCTTCATCATGCTTTTAACATAATGCTTGACACATGGTAATTAATTGATAACTGTTAGCTATCATGAGCGCAATCTTGATCGTCATCATCAGATGTTTTAAACACCCAGAGGGAATGCTTCAGAGGAAGCAAAACCTCAGTTCACTAGGGATATTATTTTTTATGATTTGCATCTAACTTTAATATAGAAACCAACTAGATCCCCAAAGTCTAATGAAAACATGCCAGAAATTTGAAAATCAAAGAAAGGCTGGGAAGAGAGGGGTGATAGAGATCATGGAAACAGGGCATAGCAGTAAAAGCATGTGACAGCATCACTACCCATGAGAATATTTGGGTATCCCCTCAAGTCCAACTAAAGTATTGCTGTTTGTAAATTGCTTTATTAATCTGTTCTGTTCAGAAGACATTTCTATATGTTGTATTTCATGAAAAGTAACTCACTTAACTTGCTTAATCATGTTCAGGTAAGAAGTTTTGATCAAAATAACAGTATTTGCTCATGTCGTGGAAAGTGGAGAATTTCTTTTCATTTTATACATAGATTACTGTTAATTCTTTCAGGGGAAAAATATTTTAAATTTAAATTCATAGATTTCCTTCCTTGCTTTTACTCTCCTTATTTTTTCTTTTTGACTGAGTTGTTAAATATATTTCTATGCATTTGGAATACAAGTAGATGATTTTAATAATAAATTCTAGCAACACTGTGTATAAGTTGAGGGATCCTTTAACAAACATAAAATGTAAATAATCTTTCTCCACCACTATCTTGCCTTGCATTTATTTTTTCAAAAGTAAGCAAGCAAGTTCACTTTCATTTCCTGAAAGCCCTTTTGTCAGACATATGACTGTGGTTTTTGCAGTGTAGCACAATGTTTGATTGAATGTCAGAGGAAAATCACCCAGATCAAGTTAGAAGAGCTAGTTTGACAGACTAATGACATTAACAGCCCCTCCTGTTGGTTTGAGATACATAACTCAGCAGTCACTGGCACCAATCATTATACTTTGGCTAAAGTGGGATACATATACTAGAATGAGCCAAAATTAAAACAGCATAGCCCATGACGATCTAAGGATTGATAATGTATGCAAATCGTGATGGACAGCTAGCTAGATAGCTAGATAGATGTCTACAGGTATCTCTCACAGATTTGACATATTTAAAGCAGCTTAGAAAATATTTATATAAAGAACTATTAAACAATACTAAAATGAGCATCTTGCCAACCACTGAAGCACCACCTAAGGGATAATATTTGTTATTCAGTTTAGAACTGGTTGTGATCCTGAGTGACAGAGTAACACCTCTACAGTGTAATCTAGAAGTTTCATCAACATATTTTTTGCTATTAATTGAAAATAAGTTGTCTTAAAAAATATGGCTTCAGCTTGGGTGTTGTAAGACTATACCAGAGGCTATATGTAGCAGACTGAAATTTCTATGTAAAAATAAATATGAGAAAACAGTTCTTGTATATGTGTTGAAATAATTGATGATTCCATTCTAATTATGATTTTAAAAAAGAAAAGAAAGTCAGATGGGATAAACATATATATTGTTGTTGTGTTCTAGTCTAAATCTATTGTAATAATACTGTAAAAGGCATATAATTTTAAAATTTCGTTTTCTAAGGCTGCATCTCTCTGCCATGCTATATACCAAGCAACATTTTCCTTTTTTCCCAGCTCCTGCCGTTTATCAGGATTTTCTCTGTGCTTCTCAGTCATGCATGTGATCACTTTTTTTTTGCCCCTCTTTAAATAGCTAGTCTAAGATACCTCCTATTTAAAATTCATAGTATACAAATTCTACTTAATGTTTCTTTTACATGCTAGTAACTTTAGAGAAATTTGTATTTGCTGATAATATTGCACTGAAATGTTTCCTGTAGAGATTTAATGAGATGAGATGTGAATTTCTTGGGCACAAATGATAACCCAGTTTTCAATCTTATATAAGATGTTATCTAGTACTTTATTTATATTCACATGATATTTTTGCTAATACTTGCATATTTTTCTCAATTGTGCTTTCATTATTGGGTAATAGTCAAGTTTTAGAATTCTAAATCTGTTCTACATGTCATACTTCTGCTGCAACCTCACTATATCATATATAAATCATAGAATAAATGTTTAAAATATGTGTATAATTGTCCTTTTCACAGAGCTATGTATTCAAGACTATAGGATATGAAAAAACAATGAAACAGTGAACATTTTCCAAAATGAGTTTGATCAAAAATATCTCTGAAGAACAAACAGCCTCGTATCAGCATTGGTTTCCAGCACAAACTACCACATCAAGAGTCCAGATGTGGAATTAAAAAAAACAAACGCAATTGTGTAATTTTGTTTAGAAAGATGAAAACTATATTTAAACTTAAAACCATATTCTTAACCACTTTTCTAAGCACATGAATTGGTCAGGAATCATGACTAAATCTTCCAGATTTCATTTTAAAAATCATGACTATAAAAAGAATACTCGAGATTGACATGTTTTGAGAGTATTTTATGTGGTCAAATATGTGGGTTTTGGTGATCCATTCCAGTATAACAAACTAGAAGAATCTTTCAAATAACTATTTTCCAGTAATTGCTTGATGTACTCAGAATGAAATTACAGACCACCCAACAGGAGCAAACAACTGAACAACTAACAAAAAAATGAACAACTAACAAAACTTCGTAAATACAGTTTCACAAAAGTAAGGGAACAAAAGTGAGAACGTGTAAATGTAATATTTGTTGTTTTATATATTCCAGATTCAGAACAATTTGTGGGCAGGAAATGCAAGTGGTGGTTCTGTGGTCACTTCATGCATGTTGCCACGTGACACTTCCTCCTGTATGACACCTTACTCTCACTCGCCTCGGACAGATTCCAGTTACACAGGGTTTTCAAACCACCAGAACCAGTTCAGCCATGTGCCCCTCAACAATTTTTTCACTGACTCTCTTCTTACCGGGGCTACCAATGGACATGCATTTGAAACAAAGCCAGAGTTTGAAAGGAGGTCCTCCAGTATCGCAGTTCTTCGAATGAAAGCCAAGGAGCACACTGCCAATATTTCATGGGCCATGTAACATACAGTACTCTTTTCTTTCTCTCTTAATGGCAAAGTAAAACATTCTTATTTCTCATATTTAAAGGATACCACAATAAGCTGCTGTGTGTGGAATTGCTAAAGGTCAAGATATACAGTGAGACCAGCTTAAATGAATAGTTGTTATTATTTAACATTAAAATCTAAGAATGAACCTCTGAAAAGACTCAATAGGTTTACCACGCACCCGTCTCCACAAACTCTGTTTTAGTAGTAAGATTTTTTTTCTATTGTACGAGTCGATGAAATATGATCATGCAGCTTCTGAAAAGAATAAATGTATTAAACAAATTCCTCTGTTATAGATTGATTTATGTTAGTTCTGTATAACAAGAAATCCCTTGTAAAATAATACCTGAAAAAGGAGGAAATGCACTGGGGAAAATGTCAAGATACCAAAGCTGTCAGGTAAATATTGAAGCAGGGTGTTTGGGGGAGTTAACTGGCGTTTCTCCCTCTCTGGCTCCAAGACACAATGGGCATATCCTCTGTTGCTGAGAATTTATCTACAGGCCTTGAAGATTTTTTTACCTCTACACGTTTTGGTGAATTTCCACTCCGTGAAAAAAGGACTCTTCGGAAATGACCAGCATTTGCATGAAATATTCGGGCATCGTTTCCTGAAACCATGTGGCTAAAGGTGATAACTGAAATATCCTGGTGTGATTTAAAATACAGTCACAAGAACAGTTTGTATAAATGCTATCTTTTTAATGAAAAAGCCAGCACGGACTCAGCAATTAATTATCACACACAAGAGAAAAAGAAAGTTACAAAACCCGCTGTTGCTTTTAAACTAAAATTGTCAATTAAACTGTACACACAAACATCTAATAAATACACTCAAAGAAATATTTTCAGTTAAAGGAGCAGCAGTTGGAATCTCTATTTCATGAGTATGCGCAAGTGCACGTGTGTGTGTTTGTTTTTTGACATAGAAGCTGTAAGCGTTTTTTGACATAGAAACTGTAAGCATTTTTTGCTACTGTGGTTTTGCACAGGGAATTAAAATGTCAGAAGGCTCTCTAAAATTTCTGGTGGAAAAGAAGAGAAGAAAAATACATTGCATCTGGAAAATTGCTAACCCCTTTGATTTACTTCTCCTCCCTTTCCCCTGTCACATTCCAGGCTTTTTCAGATGAGTGAAATGTCAACCTCCTTGAAAGACTCTTAAGTTCATAAAGGCAAAGTAAATTAATTGAAATGAAGATGGCTTCCATGGCTTGGATCAGAGCACGATCTGCTCTTTGTACTCACTTAGAATCTTCCTTGTGGTTCCTACAACCTTTAGGGATATGCTTGGAAGCCCTAAAGGCTGAAGGGCAAGAATAAATGAATTTTTAAAATTAAATTTCAGAAAAAGTACTTAAATCCAGTAAGTGTCTGTTTCTGGTGGGAAAATATTTACAGCAGTTAGACATCTTCTGTAATAAAATTTTAAATCAAGCAGATGATGGAGATGAGTGATGTCCTAAACAAACATTCTTTGACTTCATAATAACTCTGTTCTTTATTACTTTTGTGTTCTCTCTTTTTCGTTTTGTTCCCAAGACAAACTTGTTCAACTTTGGCCCTGAGAATTATGCTTACATGCAGGAGCTTTTGTCAAAGGATTGTTTAGGCAGCTGTTAAATATCCTTCACGTTTTAGAAGAGAATGACTTCTTTTAATACACACATATATCTGGTCAGTAGGAATTTGTGAACTAAAACTTAGAACTAAAATGTGAGATTTTTTTTTTTCAAAAATTTCCCCAATCAGTGGTATCCATGTTCATTTTCTTCTGCTTTCATAATTGAAATTTTAGTGTCCCTTGCCTAATAACTTATATTTTTAAAATGAGAGACAAAACTCATTTTTGAATCAAGTTTGAATTTCACTTCCTTATTTTTTCCTTCTCTAAATTTTGTCCTCATTAATTCTGATAATTAGTTGGAGCTTCTGTAACTCAATTCTTTTCAGTGTAAATAACATCTTTTTAATTGAAGTTCTACGTCTTCAATGCTTTGTATAGATTTAATTCAATCAGCACATTTTTTTTTTTTTGACACCTACAGTGTGTGAAGTACTATTTGGGATAATAAAAAAACTAATGGAACCATGGTTCTTGCCCTTGATGAGTTCACAGTCTTCCTGGACAGACACATGCCTAAAGTTTGCACCCTCAACCATGCTTCTCATTTTATGAAGGTAGTAAGAATTGCACGAATTTTCTTGTGTTAACATTCTGACCTTTGTTTTTATTGGCTGAAAATTTTATTACACATTTAAGTGACTAAAATGTAACAGAAATGAACTTCTGACGTAGTAGGATAAGATAAAGCTAAAACAAAAAGTGCATGGATGCACTTCCTGAATTTTCTCTTGCTCTTTCTGAACTTAGGCTAACAAAGTTTTATATACTAGAATTCGTAACACTCACAAAAATGTTGAATGTACATACTTAAAGGAAAAACTAAGGAGCATTTCGTTTACTTTTATTTTGGTTCATTATTGACAGTATTGAAACTGGGTATTTTGGTTCATTAAGTAGTCGATCCACTTGGACATTTGTTCCTGTAACAATTTCATCCTCTATTTGCCCCTTCCACACTTCTCTTGCACAGATGGTTTAATAGATGATTCTTATACTCTTTTTCTTCCTGAGTGAGTTGGTTAAGGTTTGGACCTTATGATAAGAAAGAAATTTAATGGAGTATTAGCTAAAGTATGCAGTTTCTTTCATAAACATAAAATTAAATTTCAGAAAATGGTTTGTGAAATTCTGAAAATATTTATTTATGGACATTAAATACTGATTATTTTCTTCTTATGTAACGTTTTATGAAAGCAGAGAAATAAAGCCACTGTAATCTTTGCCCTCAGTCCTGACAACATATCTTAAAAGAATAACAGAGTTACTTAACCTATATAACCTTGAGGAAACTCATGAAATTGTGCATATAAATTACTGGAGTGTATTAGTTTCATCGTTTCAATTGGCTGTTGATTTTTTTACCTCCAAGGAAGGGGTGAGGGGCAGACCAATGCACTTAACACAGTTTTTACAAAGATGATATGCTATTGTTTCCTTTTAGTATCTTTACTTTTTCATCTCAAATTCCGGACGCTTATTTGACTTCCATGGTACAATTCATACATCATCTCCCTGTGTTTTATATAATGCTGTTTTATATATAATGTTGTAGTTTTAGTTTATCAGCAACTAAACAATGCCTTGGTGAGAAATAAGAAGTGAAAAGATCAACTACAGTGTTTGCATAAGCTGTTTGAAATTTTCAAGTAATTTTCTAAACTTACCAGTGACCCTAACTTTTGTCTTTCAACATTTAAGTCAAATAGTATTGTAAATGATGAGTGATTATGTTAGATATATATTTTTCATTAAAAAAATGACCACTTTTGCTGCCAAATATTTTAGAAGAAATATGGGAATTATCTTATTTTTAAAATTCTGCTTGGATTGACTTCTCTTTTTAGAATATAAAGATGTATGTTTATTATTTAAAATATAATTGCTAACTTTAAGCCATTTCTACTTTAAGAAATTAGTCATCTAAAATTCAAACAGACATTATTTCCTTATAGCTATTCATATTTTGCATTGAAGAAAGTATGACTTTTTGTGAGGGAATCTAATAGGATGATATGTATTAAATAGTACTTTTGTTCTTAGCGTATATTGCATATATTTCATACAAGCCAGGCAGTAATGTCACTAATGATACAAATGAAAACAAGATCATAAGTGAAATACCTAACAGTAGTAGAGTCAGCATTTATGGCACGGAACCTCAAAAACAGATTAAATGCAATATTGGTTTCACAGCGTATAGTAAATGCTAAAACGGGATTTTGTTTTATTTTAATAACTCTACTTTTTAAATAAACATACTGCCGTCATTTATCCTGGAAATACGTTGCAAAAATGGTGAGCAAGGCTTCAGGGCAGGGTCTAGCTAATTCTTCAATTTTACTGCATAAAATAGAGGATTAACAGAAGTTTTTTTCTTCTTAGTCTGAGAGTTGTATACCACTATGCAGTTTTCTAAGTTCAAGGGACAAATAAATGACTTGAGTATTTCATCATGACACTATTTTATAGCATGTCTGACTTTAGAAAAAGAGATACTGCATACTGCATATGCATCTTCACATAATATATACTTGTAATTTTTTTTAATCTATTTACCTTGACATACACTTTAAAGACTTAAGACAATAATTCAGAACAGTTACCAGCATTGTCAAAACATAAATTTTCAGTAGAAGGCAAAAGGAGCCCCCTACAGGTTACTTACACAGTCCAGTTAGGGAAGATGAAAAGATTCAAATGCTCAAAATCTCTCCATATCACTAGAGCAGAGTTCATAATGTAGGGAGAGTGGGCATAGGAGGGTGTATCTCTGGATAGAACTCAGAGGATACATAAACTGAGATAGAAAAATAATTAGATCTTTGTTTCCACTAACACCTAGAATGAAACATAGCATTTTATTTATGAATGGACAACAAATCTGAGTAGTTATAGCAGTACCTGTGCTTTTGTCACCAATAGAAAGAACAGATATTTGCATATTACATTTATTAGAGTTATTGAAGATATCTTGAAATAATTCAGGCTTATCACTTGATTAGGACAGTTTTCAAACTGCTTCAATAGTTTCAAACTACTTCAAAGTTAGGGTAATTTTTAGCTTTGTTGCTGGATCTTGTTATCTGTCGATAAAGATTCACAGATACTACTACATCCTAAAATTAGTTTTGTAAATATCTGAACACCTGTATTTTATTTTATTTTATTTTTGAATTCAATGACATTTAATATAATTGCTTGAAAACACATAGCAGAAGTATCTACATTTTTTTTTAACATCTTTATTGGGGTATAATTGCTTTACAATGGTGTGTTAGTTTCTGCTTTATAACAAAGTGAATCAGTTATACATATGTTCCCATATGTCTTCCCTCTTGCGTCTCCCTCCCTCCCACCCTCCCTATCCCACCCCTCCAGGCGGTCACAAAGCACCGAGCTGATCTCCCTGTGCCATGCGGCTGCTTCCCCCTAGCCGTCTACCTTACGTTTGTTAGTGTGTACACCTGTATTTTAATATAGTTAGTTTCCCTCTTAAGCCTATGTATTTTATTAAAGACATCTCCTAAGGAGTTCACAAGATCACTAAACTACCAGAGGGGTCTATGGCACAAAAGGGATTAAGAAACCCTTTTGATGCACCACAGTCATTTCTCCAGATTAAATAATTTTTCACCCTAGAGGATGGTCCTATGTTGTGGAAGGAGTATAATAGAGTGCCTAATAATTTATCAGATTATTTATCTCTTACTAGCAGAATGGAGGATTGAAAGAGAATAGGACTTTTTAAGGCAGCAGCCCCAGAGCATTCATTGTTGAATGAATGAATGAGGCATTTTAATGAGGATCACTGAGGAGCCAGGACACAGTAGATGGGGGCTAGGTATTTGGAAGAGGCAAGTGGTTTGGGCAGCATCATGGAAAGAGTTTGGCCTTAGGAATCTAGCTCCACCACTTTTTAGCTTTAAAGTTTTGGGAAGGTTATTCAATTTCTCTGAGCCTTAGTTTTCTGGATAATTGAAAAAGTTGTATAAAGCTTTGGATTAACAAGGCACTTTCACATTTATTTTCCCTGACTTTCACAATTTTGTGACAGTGGGTATTATTATCATCTCCATTTCACAGATAAGGAAAGTTATGGTCAGAGAGTATAAGGAGCTTCTAAGTGCAACACCTCTCTTTCTGCCTTCTTATTCTACATGCTTTCTTTAAAGCTATGAAAAAAAATAATTGAAATATGCATTTGAGAATACTTTCTCGTAGTCTGTAAAGTACTTAATGGAACTACTTTTTTTTACAGATTCTAATTTTTCCTTCTGTTGAGTTGATGTTAAATTTTTTCTTCCTTTTCTTCATTTTTTAATATTTAAATTCAGTTTTACTCAATTTATCAAACATTTATTGAGAACTCCCTTTGTGCTAAGACCTTAAAGAAACTACATGCTGATTGGGGAGATGAAAAAGTACAATAAATAATTAAAACATGGCATGGAAGTGGCTCAAGCAAAATACTATTGGAAAACAGGTAACAAAGCAATTAATTCAGCCATTATAAATAGTCCTGGAAAGCTGAAGAGAAGAGGTGACATTTGAGCCAGACATTGAAAGATGAATAGGAACTTATAAGAGTATAGCATTTTATCTCTTTTTCTCTGAAAGATAACCCAAATGTGTCTTGAAAGACTATGTCCATGCTAATTAAAATATTTCCAAACCTTTTCTTTAATTTTAAAACAACTTTTACAAAATATTTCCAAACAACTTTTCTCTAATTTTAAATATTTCTTTTCCTTATTATTATTACTTTATTAACTGGATTGAAGCTCTCAAGTTCAGTGGAGAAACAGTTTGTTTTATTCAGTAATGTTTTTCAAGATTTTTACTCTCAATTCAGTGAATATGGGCTGAGCTCATAGTATTACAATGTGCTATGCTAGCCATGGAGGTTATGAATAAATGCAACCATGACTTTTGTCTTCAGGGAATAGCCAGTTTAGTTGGATGGATAACATTTGCTGAAACTTACCTAATATGAAAATACAGCAAACATATTTTAA
Source organism: Delphinapterus leucas (assembly GCF_059928025.1). NCBI lineage: Eukaryota > Metazoa > Chordata > Mammalia > Artiodactyla > Monodontidae > Delphinapterus > Delphinapterus leucas. Next base: position 68,625,602 of record NC_143139.1, read on the forward strand.
TATGATCTTATATAAATGTATAACAGAAAACAAGGAAAAATTGTAAGTGCAGCTTCAAAGTACACATGCAGAAAGCTGATAGAAAAGTTCAATTAGAAGAAGGTTTCACCCTGGTGTACCCCTTGATCTCTGACCAAGAAAAAGACAGAAGATTCTAAGGTCATTACAGGAAAAATACTCCCTACTCCACGAAAGGGAAAAGAAAAAGCAGCAGCAGCTCGGTGTTGCTTTTGTGTCCTTAACTCTTTGTCTGCCTCAGTATGGTCAAAGTTTGTCTCATTTTATACAAAACTCTTGCTTAAATTTTATAAACAGAGGTTTAATGGACGAATTGCTCCCTCTTATCTAGATCTCTCCATTCCCAGCTGTGAAATTGATTGATGTTTTTAAAGCCCTAAGAAGCCTCCCCTTGTAGATATGTTCTCTGGTTCAAAGGAAAGAAAAAAAAAACGCAGGAGAAATTATTCAGGGAAATATCTTTGAAAAAAATTTTAATGACCTAGGAAGAGACCTATAAGCTAGATGTTATGAAGGGGGAAAACCCTGAAATCAGTCAACGTATTGAGTGAAAATACATGGCAAGAGAGAATTTACTAGGTTTATATAGTTATATGACTCAGATTAACATTTGTTAGCTGTGTGACATTTTTTTTTAGATTTAAACTTCTTCATGTGATATTTCCAATGGCTTTGGCTGGGATCACTAAGCGTCTGGCAGAACAGAATCAAGATTCTGATCCCAGATGTGTCACTGATGATCAGTGCCACCTCACCTCTCAGTTCTCAGAGTTCAGTTCAATTCAGCAAATATTTATTGAGTGCTTATGGCTGCCGACTTTTCTAAGTCAGAGAAAAATAATGAGATGTTAGTAAAATGTGACATGTCTTGGGTGAGACACAGTTGCATATAGAAAGCCATTATCATCATTGGCATTTTAAACCAGAAGTTCAATTTAATTGCATCAGTAACACCAATAGTATACATTGCTTCAAGCTACAATAATTTCCACACTGGATTCTGATTTTTATCTGCAAGAATCACTGGATACAAACCACAGTCCCCAAGGCTTGACTTAGAAGTAAAATAACACCATCCCTGGTCTAGCATCAGTTATACATGTCCCTAATAGCTCAGCTGAGGGACAGCATTAGCCATTATATAAACTAATTGGGTTAATTCTGCTCTGGAATTTAGGCAAATAATGTAACCGAGATAAACAGAGGGTCACTTATGCGTCTACTTGTACACATTTATCTACACTTCTTATTTATACTACTAAACGCTTAAAACAACACTAGGCTATAAATTTGTCTTTTCTTTCTGATTCTCTTGGCAGAGTTTGTTACATGCTTAACTTTTAAAGAGTGGAGTTCGGTCTTCTCTCAAATAAATAAGAGAGCAGTGGAAGGAAAAAACTGCAGCTACAAAGTAGTTCTAACCCATTAAACGCAGATGGCTCACAGGGGGTTTTATCATCAGGAGCGAACACACATCATGCTGAAATATAGAGCTGTTTTCTATCACTTGTTACCATTTGAATGTCTGTCTCAGGAAAGTGAATTCCATATATCTTCCTGGCCATCAGTTGCCCTTTGAATACTCCTCTCTCTGATGTAGCTAGATTTCTCTTCAGAACTTACTGAGATGAATGAGCTCTGGCCACACGTAGAAGTGAAAGAAAACATTTCTTTCTCTGCCAGAACAGATGAGATTCATCATTAGGAGAATGGATTTGACCTTGTAAAGTGGACCAAAGCAATTTACAAACAAACCCCTTTGGGGAAGATTGCCTTTATCCTAGTCCACTAACAGAAGCGTTTTTTATGTTTGTTTTTGTTTTTTTTTTCTTTTTTGGATGTGGTCATAGCTGTGTCTCAAAGTCTGTTGAATCTGATCACCTGAAAAGAATCTAAAACGTAGAATAAGAAATCATCTCTAATTTAAGCCTTCCCATGCAAAGAGAATTTCATGGACACTTAAGAAATCATATGGATTTATCCTTGGCTATCATAAGTCAATTATCAATCAGTCAAATTGATCAGAGATCATTAAAGAAATCCATGAAATCAGTTTGATGGCAGCATATACAACAAAACTAGAGTTCAGCATTTAGAGCCTATTATAAAAATGGTGAAAAACTCAAATTGGGGACAATTTATAATACCCAAGATTGATTGCACTCTGTATCTCTCCTCAACTCACTGTATCAGCTTGTTTAATCTACTTATCTCTTAATTCTCGATCTTTCTTCTATAGTTTCTTTCCCCCACTCCTTATCTATCCCTTCTTCTTTTATCTATTCTCCCCTTTCCTGGAGCCCATACCTAGCCAGAACCCATTCTTCAAGTCTAATGTCTTAGGTGACATTCAGGGAAAGAGCAGCTACCAATCCCTGGGATAACACAGCAACTGTAAGAAAGCGACTTCCTTACTTTCCCTCCAGTGCATGTTTGGCTGACGCTATTAAAGTGAATGACATAATCTTGAGTAGACCCCGCTGATAAACCACATGGAAGCTGCCCATCTACCATGGACCTGCAATACTTTGGTCTTGCTATTCACTTGTCTTCCCGAATGAGTATATAACCCATTCAGCAATTAGACACTTAGATATGGATTAAAAGTTATTGCTTTATCCCACAAATAATATAATCAGTTTAAGACATTTGTAGAAAGCCATTCCTTCTAAAAATTCTGTGCGTTTATTGTATTTATCTTATTTTTGGCAAACCCTACCTTTTGAAAAACAAAAAACAGGTTAGGTGAAGGATATCGGGCTAGCAAAAGATCAGAGATCTCCATGCATTTTTAAAAGTTCAGAAACTTGAAAAAATTTATTATTGAGGAAAATATTAAATCCACTTATTATTATTATTTTTTTACCAGTAGATGGCACTGCACAGGTGTAAGAGACATCTACGAGAGAGGGTCATCAACCAAGCGGCTGGTGTAAAGTGCCCTCCACTAGAATTCTCTCTCATAGTTAAAGTACTGTATCCAGGAATCCCAACAATTGTATGTGAGGAAAGAACAGAAATTCATTTACAGTCATTTTATTTACCAAACACTCAAACAGTGCTTATTACATGACAGATGAGCAAGCCTTCTTATTTCCCCTTTCTGATAAGAAAACCGAAGCACAGAGAGGTTAAGATTCTTTAATGTCATACAGCTACTTAAGTGGTAGGACTAGGATTTGGCCCAGGCATTTGATCTAGTCTGTGCTCTCTCTTCTTTGCTCCCTCTCAATTCACTAACAGGAATCACTCATTTTTCTAATCAACAGTTTGTAAGGAGCTGTCTTGAAAATCTAAGGTATTGAAACTGACAGATTCCAATTAAAGAAACAGAGAAGCTTTAGGATCATGGGGGTATTGTTGAAGAAAGCAAAGGGGTCTTCAAGGGGGAGGGAATGTATGCGTCTGTTATGGAGGAAAATAGGGCAAGGTAACAGTAATAAGAAACACCAACAAAGAGGAACAGATGCTATACGTACATAAAATTCACCAACTCACAACTTTGTTTAGAGTCAGGATGCTGCATATTTTTAAGATAAATACACTCTTAATATTGTTCAACTGTATTTTACATTCTAGCTGATGTAGCAAATACTTTAAAAACTTTACTAAGTGGATTACAAACTTGTTCGGTGCGTTGGAGCATCAACTCCAGTAATTCTCGCCTCCCCCTTCCTTCAGGCATCTACGTCTCTAGTGACACCTCAGAGCTTCAGATTACCCAGAACTGTGCCATCATGGAAGTCTGAAATTCCACCTTCCCGTTCTCTGGCAGTACCCTACACCGTTCACAAATTTTAACTTACATTCTTCAATGTGCCTATTATCTGACTCCATCAAATCCTCCAGTCCCTGGGCCTCTGCATGTTTTCTCTGACACTCCCTTCCATATCTCCATTTTTTCCTATCCAGCTTAAACTTCACAGCCCACTCTTTCACTACTCTTTGGCCAATACCTTCAAAAGCCTGCTGTTTTCCTTTTATCACACCTGCCTCCACCTGGGCTAATCAACATCGCTTAAAAAAAAAAAATCAGAAATATGTGCAGATTAGCTCCACTAAAAGAATGTATATTAGATCCACTAAAAATGTGGGCCTTCAGTCCCAAAGGGACCCTCCACATGCCTGAGCCAGTCGCTCTTTCTTCCCATTTTCAACCATAAACATTTCAAAGCTTGTCCACTCTTCAAATCTTTTACCTTAATGCTCCCGCACCTCGCTGCATCTTCTCCATGAGGGAAAAGAAAAAAAATCCTGTGGGAACTCTGCCAATTTCTTGCCACTACATCGACAAATATACCTGTATCCATAAGTGCTTTCCTTCTTCTGGCTTATTTTAGGGGAAGAGATATTCTCTTTCTAATTCTAATCCTTGTTCTGTGTTGCATCCTTTTCCATCTTGTCAAGAGCTTTTACAGTATGTCCTGTCTGTTTAAGCTTCTTCTTTCTGCCATTTACCTAACCTCATGTGTTAAAAATAATAACAATAATAATAAAAGTGGGAAAAAAAATCTTCACACCCCTTCACTACTTCCAGGTTTGCCCCAAAACTTCCTGTGAAGGTGTATCTGCCCTCGTCTCTCACTTGCCATTTACTATTCAAACCTCCACAACTGGGTTTTGATTTCTGCCAATCCATGGAGAGTACTGTGTTTTGTTCTATTTTTTTCATCTTCCAGTTCTTTTTTAATGCATTTACATTCTATACACATAACTTTAAAAACTGGGGTCATACCCTATTTAAGGTATGACCTGAGCTCGGAGGGGACTCTGTATAAATAGACTGAAACACCTTTATTCTTAACCCTTATGGTATATTACCACACACAGCTCACAAGAAGCAAAGCAGTTTGACTTCAGAATATGAACCCCCAACCATGACACTAATTTCTAAATATATTTTGAAGTCATTAATATCTCTTCTCATTGTCATCATATTAATTCAAGCACCATCATCTTTCAGTAAGTTTACTAACAGCACTCTCTTAATGGCTTTCGTGCATCCAGTCTGGCCCTATTCCAGACTGCTGTTTCTAAAGCACAAATCTGATAACACTAAACATAAAACCATCTCATGGCTCCCCATCACCTCTAAAGAAAGCAGACACTCCAAAACATGTTTATAACTCCCTGCTCCATCCAAATCCTTAAGTCTGCCATACTGACCTGTACCTCTCTGCAGGCACTTTGCCCATACTTAAATCTGCATCTTTGTACATATGGGTCCATTTACTTCTGTTGGTCTTTTCTGTTTCTCCATTTGACTCTTTCTTCAGATTGCAACTTAAATATCATGTCCTAGTTAGAGTTGTCAGATTTAGCAAATAAAAACACAGGATACCCAGTTACAAATATTGCATGGAACATACTTATACTAAGGAATTATTCATTGTTTATCAGAAATTCAAGTGTAACTGGGCATCTTCTATTTTTTCTGACAACCCTATATCCTAGGGAAATCTTCTCTGAAACTGCATCCCCAGGATTGAGCTAATTGCCCTCTGATCTGCTCCCATAGCCTCCTATGCTCATTGCATCACAATATCCACTTCTATCTATTATTCATGTAATACATCCATCTCACCCACCATCCTTAAGGAAAGAGAGTGTCTTTTCCAACAGCATGTCTCCAGCGTCTAGATATCCAATGCTTCGTGCTCAACAAATGTTTATTAAATATTTTTATGACTGGATTCAACACCTTCAATTCTAACACTTTGCCATTGTAGGTTGCTATTAGTTGAACTATTAAGATATATTTTATACTTATTTTTGATGTGTTTAGTAGAAATTGCTTTTTGTATTTAACTTTGACATTCTCGGTTTAGAATTTTGTGGAACTATATAAATTATCTTCAGTTAATTCCTGGCCAGCCTCAGCTCCTCTAACCACAAAGGCAGAGGTATGCAAAGTTCAGTGGTAAGCTAAGTGTGTAACTTATCTAGATTGTAGCAAGATTGGACTTTCTTTCCTTTCCAGTGGCTGGAAGTGACAGCTGAGACACCAAATGCTGTCCACTTACCCAATCTAAGAGAAAAAAAATTTTTCTATATTAGTCATTAATATTTTTTGTCCATAATATGTCTTAAGGAACACTATCCCTCAGATTGATAATAGGTGTTGTTCAAATGAAAACACATTGTAAGTTTATCAGGTAGGCAAAACAAGTTTGGACAGATTTCTGTCCTCTAGGAATTTTCAGAACTTTAACATGTTCATGTACATAGTGAATCTCTAGGAGGTGACGTATAATATATAGAGTTGTTCTAGTCTGATTAATCACAGAATTTTTTTGTTAGTTAACACCTGATTTAGGAAATCCGAATGTAGATTTTGATACTCTCCTCAGGGTGAGTATATTGACTAGATTTTTATTGTTAAAAACAGGTTTTTTGGAATGCCTGACTCAAAGATGTGATCACAAAATTTATCAAATAGACCTAGCTTTATTGGATCATGTTCATCTGTTTTGAACTAGAGTGCCAAAAAGTTTTCAAAATAAATGTCTTTGGGATTTAGTGTATATAAAATAAAGTTTGTATTTGACACAGAAATTGGTAAGCCCATAAGGAGGTATGTAAAATCCTAAAGCAGTTATATATAATTTGGATGGCTGAATATTTAGTATTATTGGATTTAAAAACAGGAACTTCAAAGGTAAAATATAATTCTCACTAATGAATAGCACATGTGATATGGCTGAAGCCCCCATAGGCAACAGTCAGTCAGGGCAGGCCTGGTGTGTGATCAGAGTACCGGGCTGGCCCCTGTGAGCTGCAGTTTGAGGGTCCTGAGCCACAGATCTGCCTTCCAAATCATACTTCCCTCCATCATTTGAATGAGGTTGAGTGTCACCAGAGAGTTAACATATAACGTGTTGCATCTGAAAGGTGGCACATCACCTATTAACCTAGAGGTGAGGATGCGTTTGTTCCTATTATTGTCAAATGCCATAGCCCTAATTTTTTATAATTTCCATTTATTCAACCGCACATGTCAAGTACCGTGCCAGTTGCTTTTCATGATGATAGTGACAATAGCTAGTCTTTTTGAGCACTTTGCGCACTACACACAGTGCGAAGTTTTCTACTTGCATTGATTCATTTAATGATTTCAACAACCCCTTGAAGTCAATCTCACCATTTATATCCACTTTACAGATGATGACAACTTAAGAGACTTACTCAAGAGGCGTGGTATGTAGCCGAAAAGTGCTTTGAAATGATCTCTATCTGACCTGTGGGCCTGCAATCTTACCCACTATGCCATGATAATAATGCCACAGTTTGGATAGATCTCAGGATACTGATGTAAGTATTCTTATTACCTCTTAATGTGGAAGAAACCGAGGCTGAGAGGATATATGTACTTTGCTCAGGGTCTTGAGGGAATAGGTACATGGGTTTCATTGTGGGAAAATAAAGGTATAAATTGTGTGACACTACCAAAATAGAAGCATCAGACGTGAGGTCCTGGACAATAAGAACATACAGTTTTGGACTATGTGAAGAGGAGGTGAGATAAAGGAGGACCAGAAATGAAGTAGGATGAACTCCAAAGAGCAAACTGGTCTTCCTACTAATTCCGTTTCAGACTTTAAGGAAAACTCTGGCTATTTGAAGTGGATTGGTGTTTCCTATCTAATTTATAAACTGTATAAAATAGGTTTGAATGTAATATGATGTTTTTGACTGCTAAAAGCATTAGGAAATAGACCACTTGAGGTCAGGGTAACACCAAGAAGGATTTCCTAGCACTAAAATGAACCACATTGCAAACTCTTTCTAAGTGCTTAGCAATGTCCTGAAACAGCTCCATTTATGTGAGGCTTGAGAAACGAAAGGGGCCTCTTGTGAACTTTTCAACCACAGAGAGGAGTGTGCTTTAAGAAAATATACTCAGAGTGATATAACAAGTGTTAAATATAAGTTGGTGAGTCTCCTTACTTAAAAACAATTGTGAATAAAAGACATTCTTCCTGTTGAAAGTCAAAATAGTTCAATCTTCAAAAATTGTTTCTGAAAGCCATAATAATGAAATATTATATGCTTAATGTTCTTTATATTCCATAATTGGTTTTTAATTTTTTTCTATATATTTTTTCATATATGTGATAGCCCATTAAAGATCTCATGATTCTTACATCTTATTGAATGACTGGGTAATAGAGATTGATGTTAATAAAAATGGACATTTAGTGGTATCAGACACTCTGCAAAGAGGCTTTGGAATATAGAAACTAAGAATTTGTCATGGTGGTTGTTTGATTTCAAACAACATCCCCTTTCAGGCAAACTTCCCCTGGAGAAAATGTTGGTTTTAGCTCTTATAGCCCGAATGGGAGTGAGATTATTAAAAATGGTTGATATATTACAAAGGTTAGTATAGCCAACTAGTATCCCCCTAAGCACTTCATCAACAATTTTCAGAATCATTCTGTGAGGCAGCTACTATTACTATTCCCGATTCATAGATGAAGAAACCGAGGTTTAGAGAGTAAGTAATTTATCCAAAGTAAAACAGCTAGTCGGTGGTAGAGCCAGGATACAAACTCTGGCAACCAGACTGCACAACCAACACTTGTAACCATTATAGTATATATGGTCTTCCACGGAAAGAGCATTGTTGGGGAACCAGTTCTGACACAGCTCTGACTTTAATTTCTGTGTCTCGGATTCCCCATCTGTAAAATGAGGCCAATCTAGCTGACTCCTGAGATTAACTGAAGGTCTGATATTCTATGTTTCTAATTGTTATAGCAAAACATTAGAGAAGTGACTACTTGTGCAATGTCCAAAATGGATTATATTATACATGGAAAATCTAGAGAGAATGAATAGTGATTTATGAAAGAAGAAGTCAAAAATCATACATATTAATAACTTACGAAGTACAGTGAACTCATTTAGTGTTCCCTGTACACATGAAAAAATTACTTTTACAGATGCCTTTGGCAACTGCATACCTAGCCTGTGGAACTTAAGTCTGGAAAACATTCATTTTGGGGGGTTTTGTTTTATGTATTTGAATTCATACAGCTAATATAGAGTGCCCTTTTTCTTAGATATATTCATAATTAATGGTAAATTAGAAAAATCTTGCCAAGGAGCCTTTAACCATCTATTTCCAAAATATGTTTGTCTGACTTTCTTGGGTATGACCAAAGAACTTCAGTCTTTGGATTCTCAAGTGAACTTTTCCTCTTTGTAACTCCATCTTCCATTTTATTAACCAGTCAAGCATGTTTTACTTTACACTGTGATAAGGGGATCAGAAACAGCTTCCCCACATGTAAGGCGATCTTAATCAACTGCAAGGAATACATGAGTGGCATAGTGTGGAAGCTTCCTGCCTCAAGGAGGACGAGATCTCCTTTGGATTATTACTTTTGATTCCATTGACAGAGGGAGAAAATTAGGTAACCTTGCAAACGAGATACTTTTGACTGTGAGCCATTTTGAAAGGACATAAGGTGAATTGTCACCCCCCCCTTGACCTTCAACTAACCTTTCACTTTTAATATATGTTTTGAAGTGCCAGCCATGTTGATTTCCATGCCTGTTTGGTTACAAGTTTCAGAGAAACCTACTGCCCCCAAGTCTTTAATCATTTTTTGAACTTTGAATATAAGCATTTAAGATGCTCTTAGGGCCCATAGAAGACTGGCTAACTGGCACTGACTGCACACACTCCCCCCCCAAGTTGCATTACAGAGCCCCTCATTCAGACACCTTACTACGAGGTCTCATTACCCAGGATGCAGAATGAGGCGTGTAAGCTCACTGTGCATATAGTTGTGAAGTGGTGATTGAATCCTGGAATCTACTGGACATCCTGAATTCCTGTTTTTCGCACAACCACAGGAAGGCCCACTTGTTTCTGGGGCATTTTCCAGCTTATGCTGTGAATCAAGCTATTGTGTGCCGATATTTCTTCTTTCAATGCCATGAGATATGAAAGAGTAAATGTACAGTTAATGTGAGAGGAGACTGACAAACATGAAAGCAATGTATCAAGGGTTCATTTCTGGCAAAGGCAGAGTAATCAAAAAGTGTAAAAGTGCAATTAATCATAAGCGCACATATAACATGGCCCTCAAAAGAAGAGAAGAACAGTGTTAAACGAACTGGATTCTCTCACTTTGGCTTCTGTAAAACAACTTTAACTCTTTCTTCTATTGTCTTTGCTACCAATGCTGCCGCCTCTGAAAAACCTACCACATTTTTTTTTTTTTTTTTTTTAAAGAAATAAGGTCACACGAATGGAATGAAAATCAAGCCTCACTAATGTCCAGGTCAGGGGCTGGCAGCCTTCCAGAAATGCTTTTCCAAAATACTGGTTTCAGGTTTTCATTGTTGAGGGAGAAGGGAGAGAGGGAATTTTGGGACGTTGAGAACCTCAGGGGATTATCACTGGCTCAGACACCTCATTACACAGCTTTCGAGGGCAAGCAACAGGAGAGCGCTGGAGGCCAGGGAGATCCTGCAGAAGAACTTCTTGAAAGTAGGAGTGTACACAGAAAAAAAAAAAGGAAGGAAAGAAAAGAAGGTCTTTCATTTTGTAATATTAATCGTGTGACCTGCCAATTTATGTGCCACCAAAAATGATCTTCTGTGCAAAAATATTTCTAAGGAAATAATCAGTATATCATGTTAATTAAATAAGGTGATAGGATTTACTGATGGGCAGCAACAGGAAGTGCTCAACAAAATTTTGTTGAATTAATTTAAGGTCATGTATGGACAATCTGAACATATACTTTGTGGCAAGCTGTGTGCTAAGTATCATGGAGGATACAGGAATACATCCTTAGACATAAATCCTGCCCTCCGGGGTTTATAGTTTAACTATGATCATAAACAAGTTTAAATGTTAGTCTTATGTGATGCAGTTGCATTAAATTGACCTTGAGTGAATGAAAAAAATGCCACTTTAAAAGTATTTTAATATTGGACTTTCAATTGGCAGGGATAAACTTTAGCTCTTTAAAGAACTCATGTAGCTCCTAAGAAACTAAAGTTTCATTATCAAGTACCCCAGTACCTTGTAGAAGAGTCCTCTCAAATAAAGATCCTATTCCCTTTACTATATAACAGCTATTTAAAACTAGATCTCAATGTGACGTGTGTGCTTATGTACGTGAATGTGTGTGTTTGTGTGTGTGATTGTTCATGTGCAGGTTAAAAACAAATGAAAGTAAGAGAGGAAGAAAGATGCTCTAAGGCCATGCTGAACCTATCTTTCATGAGTTAACGACTAACATTAGTTTGAAGAAAAAGCCGTTCCTAAATATTCCACATAAAACAAGATAAAAAGCAGAAATTTTCCACATTGGAATAAAAATGTAATCTATTCCCTGTGTCTACCTGGCTTACTGCATTTCTGCCTCTAGTCGTATCTGTCACGATCCAGAGCCCATCTCTAAACTGCAGTCGAGTGTAAGACCCACATCTTATCAAGTCACTTCTCTGCTTCAGACTCTTCAGTGTCTTCAAGTGACTTAGGTTAAAGTCACAATCCTGTAACATGGTGGACAAGGGATTCTGTGATCCAGTGTCTGCTAACATCTCTAGCCCATGACCAATTGTTGTTCAGTTCCTGGATGCACTATATGCTCTTTTTTGATCTTTAGGGTTTGGGTTTTTTAACAACTAGATGTAAATTTCTTAAAAAGGCTGATTTAAGCATCTGCAATGGTGACTTCAACCTTGACTCCTGGCTCAGTAGTGATGGGAGTAATCTGCTTGACAATCTCAGAAGGACTGTGGAAGTCAATGAATCGCTTGTAGATCTTGATCTGAAAAAGGTCCCAAGTCTTAGAACCTTCACCACAAGGAGTTTTCTTTGTAGTTATTCTCAGAGTCTTGGTGGGCATCCAAACTGGTCCTTTCCCTTTGAGATTCTTTTCTATTAACTTTGCCTTGAAAAAATATTCTCTTTCTTCTTTATCTAGTTACCCTCCCGCCTTTTGAGTTCTAACTTAAAAGTCATTTATATCAGGAGGTCTTTCCTGACCATTTGCTGACATTGACCTAAGTGGTTCTGTTCAAAGTCGCCCTGCACCTTCTATTTCCCTGGTTATGGCAATTATTGTACTTTGTTACAGCTGTTTCTGTGTCTAACTCCTCATTGCACTGTAACCTTCCATGAATATAGGGATGATGTCCTTTTTGTTCACAGAATCTGGAACATAGCAGAGATGCAATATTTATAGAATTCATTAGTTCATTCAAGAAATATTTATTCACTGATGCTAGACACTGTTGTAGGTGCTTGGTATAGAGCAGTGAATAAAACAAACAATTCTCTGTCCCCATGGAGATTATATTCTAAAGGAATGAGTGAAAACACGGTATGTTACAAATAAGTGCTCAGTTAAAAAAACAAAGAGGAAAGAGGAGGTAAGGAAACACTAGAGTGGAAGAAGACTATGCTTATATTGACACGGTCAGGGGACATCTCTTGGAGAAGGTGAGTCGAAGGAGATGCAGAAGATGCCAAGGGGACATAGGGAGGAAAGGCACTGACACAGAGGAAATAACTGCAAGGTCCCAAGGGAGGATTCTCCCCACTGTGTGAGGGAGAACATGATACAAGGGACCAGTCACTAAGGTACCTGTGGGCTACTGTAAGAACTTGATATTTTTTTTACTTTTTATTTTGTAATAATAGATTGATAGAGAGTTGCACAGATAGTACATAGAATTCTTCTACACCCTTGACCAGCTTTCTCTAACATTAACATCTGTCGTACCATCGTACATTTACCAAAATGAATCCATTACCATTGGTACCATATTATTAACTAAACTCAGATTCAGTAGTTTTTCTACAGACGCTCCCCCCTTTTTTGGGGCTCCAGTTCCCCTCCAGGATACCCCATGGCAGTTAATCATCACGTTTCTTTTGTCTTCTCTTGTCTGTAACAGCCTTTCAGTTTTCCTTTGTTTTTTATGTTCTTAAACTTTTTGAAGAGTACTAGTCAAGTATTTTGTAGAGGATACCTCAATTTGGGTTCACCTATTTTTTTACTTATGATTAGGGTGGGGTTATGAGATTTTGGAAAGAATACCTTCAGAAGTGAAATGCCATTCTCATCATATTATATCAGGGGTACATGATATCAACGTGGATCACCACTGGTGACCTTAGCCTTGATCACTTGGTGAAGGTAGTGTTTGATACTACCTATTTTCTCCACTTCAAATTTACTATTTTTTTCCCATTCCATACTCTGTTTGGGAGGGGAATTAAACTCCACCTCCTGGAGGGAAGAGGATCAAAGGATTTGTGGACATATGTTAAAACCACCACAGAAATTAATAAGTATTTGGGGGAGGTACTTTGAGGATACACAAATATCCTGTTTTTCCTTAAAGTTTCACCTGCTAATTACAGTGTTCATTCATGGATCTTGCCTGCAGTCATTATTACTGTGGCGTTCTAATGGTGACTTTCTATTTTCTTCTACATTTATTGTTTGGAATTCTTCCACAAAGAGGTTTAACCATATATGTATATTTAAACTATATTTATCTTTTCATGGTAAATGATAATTCCATTTCTAGTTTTTTAAGGGAAAATGAGATTTTCATATTTTAAAGCGACCTAAAATGTAAAAAAGCAATTCGTATTCCACATCTGAAATGCTCAGTTGGGAGTTATGTTTGCCGACATCAGCTCTACCAGGTCTGAAGCAAAAAGAGAACGGTGCTCCCTATGAATTAGCATGTATCTATTGAATACCATCAAAAGTGACATAAATATTGTCTTTTGAAGAGTACTCCAAAAGCTGTAAAGCTTTATATTTTACCTGATTACAGAGTAGATTAGCTTATGAAGTAGCAAATAGTCCTTGAAAATAATGACATGTGTTCTAATTTAATGATTATTATATCAAATGCATGTTTACATCAAAATACCAAAAAAAAATTCTCTGCAGCTCAGTTATGGAAATAGGTAGAATGCTCTAAGTAGGGTACTGTGCTGAACAAAGAGGAGTAATAAAGAAATTTTATGGGACTGAAATAGGCTTGGCAAATACTATTTACTAGCTTGTTAACATGACAGTTATCTTTCATTGTTTATCATCATAAGCCAAAAGGAAACAAACACGATGAAATAGCTTCCTTCAAATTCTTTTATTAAATATCTTTGCCTGGTTCCTTTTTATTCAAGATATATATGTGCATTTTCAGTGGATAATTGTAACAGGAATTTTAGAATGCTTAAAACATAGAACCTGTGTGCCTACAGGCTTACTAGACAAGGATAAATAAACCAAAAAATTTTCTGGATACACACAATAAAAGAAAACATTTCAGTGTGAGAGCCCTGTTGTCTGTGGGCATAAGTTTGCCTGTCCTTTCCCCCTCCTCTCCCCGCCACACACAGCACTTAACAGATGTTTCACCTTCATCTTTCTTCAATAGTTCCTGTTTCTGTGTTGATCGTTCCCCTTTTTTTTTTCTCCCTCCCTCTTCTTTCTTCTTTCCCTCCTTCCTTCCTTCCTCCCTCCCTCCCGCCCTTCCTTCCTTCCTTCCTTCCTTCCTTCCATGTTGCCAAATCTTGCTTTTCTTTTAGGCTTTGACCCTCTATCTCTCTACCCCTAACTCTATAATTCCTCTCTGTATTTCCTTAGCACTAATAATTCTATTTTTCCTTTTACCTTTCTCTTCTCTTTTTCAGAGTCATTACAGGGTAAAGAGAACAATCTGCTCCTTAAAAGCATTAACATAGTCGCTTCTATCACTTATGTGTCTCTCTTGTGCAGTGTAAACAGATATGCACACTGGTTCTTTACGCACACAAACACGGGGTACTGTTTTGTCTGTACCTGTCACGTCAGTCATAGAGTACAGCCTTCTCTTTTTCTCCTGACCTGACTGATTAAGTCAGTCAAAACATCAAACTGGTTTATATGACTAGACAGCATCACTCTGTGTCTTGTTTGTTATGACATGCCATGTTTCCCTGACATTTTTGTAAATTTCAAGTTATGACATTTTCTTTGAAATCAGCTGCTACTGTTTCTTCAAAAACATATCTGTGGAGTCTCCAGCTTTTCAGCCCCCCAGTTGGAACTCATCACTCTCTCCTGAATGCTCCCACTACACTTTGATCATACCTCCATTACTTCATGTGTTATAGTTAGCCAAACAGCCAATTGTTTCCTTTGCTAGATTATACATACTACAGAGAGTATTTTTTTTTATACTTTTAATATTTCATAGAGTTCTTTTTATTTAGTAGCTGCCTAGGGACATATTCTATAAATAGGTGAATGCTTGCATTCTAATTTTCAAAATTAAAATTTTGAGTTAAGAGTAACCAAAAAAAAAAAAAATCATAAACAAACGGCAGCGAGATATGTGATACCTGATTTCAAAGGAGAATGTCACGTCACCACTATATTAACAATTAGCTCTTATGTTAGATGATACTTAGCAAGAATTGAGGATAGTTCATCTTTGCCTATTCCCCTCCCTGACTTTATAGATCCATGGAAAAAAATTAAATATAGAAGAATTCTTGTGCTTATTTATGGAAAGGTTTTGTTTGTTTGTTTGTTTTGCTTTCTTCATTGAATTAAAGGCAATGTAGATTTTTCATAGGCCGACAAGCTTTGAAGATTTTACTTAGGTTTAAGTTTATGTAGCTTTTAATTGGTAACATGTGCTCTGGGGATGTCTATGTATATGAATGTGTACACAATATACCTATGAATATATATGTAAAAAATGATACAAATCCTCCTTATCTGTTTATATACTTCTGCTTTACAACTTCTAAAATTTACTAAATCCATCTAAGTACTATAGTACATTGACAAGTTAAAAACCATCTAAAAGTGTATTGATGTCTCTGTCTCTCTATCATACCTACACATTTCCAGGCAGAGTAAAGAACAGAACAAAAAGGAAGAAGAGAAAAAGAGGAAAGAAATATGTATGTGAGTGGATGCATTTATGGGGTAGCATATTTATGTTTGTGCCTTTGGTGGGGGATCCATGAACACTGGAGTATATGAACAATTACATCCGTATCTTTATATCTCATTCTCTACATATCCAAATCTATATCAATTGGAGATTAAAAATATTTTGCTTATGTACATATTCTAATTTTATGCATATTTTGTTACTCAAAGTAACAATTATTAAAAATTAGAATGCTAATAATAATGAATAGCAATTACATAGATAATGCAAAGTTTAAGTTTTAGTATTACAAGTGTGGGTATTTAACTAAAGTGTAAATACAAGGAGTTTTTTCCATTTCTAGGGAATTTTTTAAATTATAATGCTTTTGCTCTCTAAAATGCAGAGTAAAATATCAAATTGGGATAGCTATTTGATTAATTTGACCAACTCAGGTTTTTATTCTTAGGATAGATTGTGCAATATGTATGTGTAACTTAAGGTGAAGAAATAGCTAAAAATCTTTAAAATTTTTGTTAAATGAAACATGTATTCAGTGTAATTATTATTTTTCAGTAACATGATTTCATATTACATGTGAAAACAACAACCTTATATGTGATTTGCAAAGCATAAAGAAACAAACATTTTCCCCCAAACAGGATACAAAACGTCAAAGGTAACATAGATTATTTGGTAAAACAGCTTATTCAAGAAGCAGTCCTCATCTTTCTTTATTATTCTAATTCTGAATCTTTCCTCTTGTCAGTAGTTCCATATTGTATTTGCTTATAAAGAACATTGATTAAATCTCTAGTGTAATCTGGCTAAGTTAAAAAGTTGTGAATCCTCAATACATATAATCACACAGCAAAATATTTGTTTCTGTGCCTATGGAAGCAGGCACAGAAACAAATGATTTATTAATATTATAAATATGGACATTTCAGTTTCAGTAAATTAACTAGAAGTTGTCAGCCTTGAGTATAGTATAAGGAAAGCTTTTGTTGAACAGCACATAGTAGAATGTCTATTTAAGCTGGAATATTTAGCTATTAGCCTGAAACAGATTCATTGCCATAATTTTTATTCTGATAGCATTTAAAGCATGTGAAATAGTAGATGTCATGGAAATAAATAATTGCATATTTGTTTTCTGGGATTTTATTTTAAGACTTGAGAAGGAAATCTTAGTCTTAGCTTCATATAGATGAATGTATTTCTTTTAGCCTTTTTCAAAACAAAGACTAATTTTTAAAAATTTAGGCAAATAAGTAAGTCTTTGATAATAATCGGGCTATAAACAAGATTACTAACCAGTCTGTTTTACTGAATTCAATAACCTTCAAAACTTGTTGTGTGTCGGAATAGGGCTGGATTTAATTATAAGAAAAAAAATTGTCCACAAGCCATGTCCTGTAATATTTATGAATTAACCATCTGTCAGCTTTTCTGAGTCTAATTTTTTCAGTCTAATTGTTCACTGTAGACTCACTGTTTCTTCTTCATGACGATTTACATACATAAATACACACACACACACAAACACACATGTATTTATTTTATTGTAGGGGCTGAAGAAGGAAGGGAAACTCAAATCCTTATTTCAACTTGTTAGTATTTCTGGTAAGAAAAAGGGCACTGAGGAAGAGAATGAAACTATACATTCACTAAAATTCAGGCTTAGGGATTTAAAAAAAATTATCTTCTTCAAAATTTGACTTGATAACTCCCCTACCCCCACTCCAATTTAGGATTTAAGGCCATAATGAACACACAGATATGTGCAGTTTTTATCTGTGTGAATGACACCTGTGTATCATTCTAGCACTTTGATTCTCAGAACGGTCTCGTGGTCTTCACTGAGTTTCCCCGTTCTATACTCTCTTCCTCCACCATCCATCCTCCTTTTTCTTTTAGGAAGGGAGATCGGAAAACAATGATTTAAATAAAATGGGAGAGGTACAGAATATAAAAGGGAAAAGTGACCAGAAAGGACTAGAGAGAGAGAGAATTGCCTTAGGACACTGAATGATAAGACAGATGTGTAGGGCAAGATGTGCTACATATTTTGTTTCATTTCCTCTGTCATCTTTTTTCCTCTTTAAGATCACTTGAGTATATATAGGTATGAAGTATAGGAAGAAACACAGATTGTTTCAAAGCACACATCTAGTTCAGAAATGTATCCATGAGGAATGAATTCAATATTCATAACATTATTTTTAAAAATCTGTATTGAAGAATGTGACACAGCTTTTATATAATCATCTGATCAATTATAATTTTCAGACGATTAATTTTTTGTTTCTTTTAGAGTCCCAATTGTGAATATAGAGTGATGTGTGTCAATTGCTGTGGTTAGTACATTGATAGTATTTAGTTCACGGCTTTCCACTATACTGTATAAATATACAACAATTTCTAAAGGCAATGTGTTCTAAAAATGTCTTCATAATTCAGTTAACTGGAACTTAATAGACCTTTTTTTCTTCCTCCAATAGTAAACAATGCTAAAAATGGTGGTTAAGATCTCAGGATAGTTCACAAAGACACATTTAGACATTTAGCCTGACTCTGCAGCCCAGCTTGTTCTTGCATGCATGTAAGAAACATTCCCCAAGAAAAAAAGATGTGCCTAACTTCCCAATCCCCCCAGCAGAGGTGAGGCAGTTAAATTCTACCTGCTTCTATAAGGTGTCTTCCTTTCCTTTCTCCCTTCTTCTCTCTCCACACTTCATCTTTAACCCTTCTCCCTCTTCCAAGATCACAATTGTGGGACAGCGACCAGCACACAAAGAGGGCCTTCTCAGCCATAGAGGGGAGTCAGTTTATATCTGTCCACTTGCCTTAGGCAGTGAGTACCTGACCAAAGTACCAGGATGGAAGAGAACTGAATGATTGCCTTGTTCTACAAATGACAGATTTTACTTCATGATGGGGATTTTCATTTTCTTTGGATTTTCTCAGCCAGCTCATTGTCATTGTGTGTGTTATACCAAATCAAAAAGTATTTTGATTGTTCTAGCTACACAGATCAGTACATTTTATCACACGTTTCTAACGACTTTGAACATGCTGCTGAACTTCTGAGAAATATACATTCTGTATCTACTTATGCTTTTGCACATTGACGGAGGACTAGATGATAAACAACCATTTTCAGATTTTTCTAAAGGCAACATTCTAGAACTACAAATATTTTCATCTTCTCCTTATGTATTTTGTAATTCTTATATGAGAATTATGCTCTGTTTCATGTCTTTAAATTTCATTCAGTTGCATCCTCAATTTAGGCTCAGATTCATTCTGGGTGCATTTAATATTACATCTCTAGATCTGGTCAAGGTTTCCCCTTAAACCTAAAGGAAATAGTTGAAAGGAAAAAAACAGAATATAATATCATAGGAAGACTCAGACTTGGTCTGGCTATGTTTAGATTTCTTCCAAATTTTGGCTCGGTTTTAAGCTTTACTGGCAGACTCATTCAGAACTGTGGCTTTATCCTTTTTTTTTTTCATTTGGCTAATATGATTTGTTAAAACATTCTCTGTTTATTTCTTCTTGCTTAACATTTTTCCACACAGCAGGCATAATGAATTTTTGTTTATGATGGGCTGTGCTTCCTGAATTATGGTATGGAATCTGGATCTGGTTTCTTTGGAAAGGTATTTCATTGCTCTTTGAGGGGATTTTTGCTGCTTCTGGTGTCCTCTCAGGCATGAGTGTTTCTGAAGTTGGTTGCTTAGATTTCTAAGGAAAGCTAGGCAGTATCTGCTGATAAATAGCACCAAAATTTGTTAGAAATAGAGTTCTTGGTATAGGTGTTGTCGTATTCTCTACCAAACTATCTTTGAATTGTGCAATACATGATTTTTAAAATATAATACACACCTTTTAAAAAACCAAAGTATAATAGATTTAGTGTTGTGTTAATTTCTGCTGTACAGTAAACTGATTCAGTTATGCGTATATATATATATATATATATTCTCTTTTATATTCTTTTCCATTATGGTTTATCAGAGGATATTGAATATAATTCCCTGTGCTATACACTAGGACCTTGTTATTTATCCACTCTATATATAATGGTTTGCATCTGCTAACCCCAGACTCCCACTCCATCCCTCCCCCTTGGCAACCACAAACCTGTTCTCTATGTCTGTGAGTCTGTTTCTCTTTCATAGATAAGTTCATTTGTGTCATATTTTAGATTCCATATATAAGTGATATCATATGATATTTGTCTTTCTGACTTACTTCACTTAGTATGATAATCTCTAGGTCCATCCATGTTGCTGCAAATGGCATTATTTCATTCTTTGTGGCTGAGTAGTATTCCATTGTGTGTGTGTGTGTGTGTGTGTGTGTGTGTGTGTGTGTATGCACCACATCTTCTTTACCCATTCATCTGTTGATGAATACGTGAATACAATAGCCATGTCTTGGGTATTGTAAATAGTGCTGCTGTGAACATAGGGATGCATGTATCTTTTTGAATTATAGTTTTGTCCAGATATATGCCTAGAAGTGGAATTGCTGGATCACATGGTAACTCTATTTTTAGTTTTTTAAGGAACCTCCATACTGTTTTCCATAGAGACTGCACCAATTTACATTCCCACCAACAGTGTACGAGGATTCCCTTTTCTCTCCAACCTCTCCAGCATTTATTTGTAGACTTTTTAATGATGGCCATTCCGATCTGCGTGAGGTGGTACGTCATTGTAGTTTTGATTTGCATTTCTCTAATAATTAGCGATGTTGAGCATCATTCCATCAATACTCACCTTTTTAACTGAAGTTCATCAAAGCTCTTTAAAGTGCCATATGCACTGGGGCTTGTTAATGCTGATTGGCTATAGGAAACACATATTGAAATATACTCTCCCCAGAAAGAGATAAAAAGACCATATTTGTTTGTATAAGGAATATTTATATGGGCTACATTTTGAAATAAAAAGTACATGGTTTGTAGCTGAAGAAATGATTATGCCTCTTTGAGATGCCTCACTGTAAATTTGAATTGTCTAACATAAACTTTTAAAGAAACCAAACCACAATTTCCCAGTTTATCTGCCACCATGTCATATAAATTGACTTATTAGAGTTTTCCAAGAGAGAATACTCAATAAACTCATTCATTTTTAAAATACATACTGGAATGGAATGCATTTTTTATATGAACAATTATGGTGTTTTCCTTGAGATACAAAAAGAAAGAGGCAAAACTCCAAAACCCTTGTGTGGAGTTACTTTTAGTTTATTTACTTGTGAAATGGCCATCCAAATACCTGATATCCCACAGAGCATAGACTTTGAGGCTGGGCTGATCTCATTTGCAATAACAGCTCTACCTCTGAGTAAATTACTAAATCTATGTTGAGTCTGTTTCCTCATATGTAAAATAAAATTAAGAATACAGAACCTGACTGTTGTACAGACCAAGTGATGTAATGAATGCAAAATGTGTAGTATTACATCTGGCAGATATTATGTGTCCAATAAATAAATAAAGTAATAGTATTACTTTATTATTATGCATTCAGTGGTAATGACTGTTTCTTGAAAGACATTTTGAAATAGAAAGATGGGTGTCTATGACATGTTTTCTGAAAATATATACTTTGTATTTAATTACTGGCAAATAAAATATGGATCAACAACACAGAAATGGTATTTTTAAAGACAATGCTAATATAATATTGTAGGGTTAAGTAATTTTTCTCCGATGCTAATCCTTTTATAGGTTTTGGAGTCAACCACTCAGGATCAAAGAACTCAAAGAGAATTTCAGTGGGGATCCCCAAAATAATTAAATTAGTGATAAATAAGACCCAGGATAAACGGAATGAAAAAATGTTAGTGGATGTTTGTTTCCTTAGGTTGAGAGTTACTGCATAGTTCCGGTATTATAGTTGTTAACAGCACAGGTTCTGAGGTCAGGCTGCCTGACTGACCTACTTCCTAATTTTGTGATCTTAGACAAGTTGCTTTCATTTTTGCTTCTATTCCCTTGCATAAGATAAAAGCAAAATTAATATTAGTAGATCGACACTATTTTATTTTTCTTACCATTTACATGTAACATTTTTATAAAACAAGCAGATAAAATATCAAAAAGTTCATGCCCCTGTGTTAAAGAAGATTCTTCCTTTCCTTTTTTTAAAAATAATTTTATTTATTTATTTATTTTTGGCTGCATTGAGTTTTCGTTGCTGCGCGTGGGCTTTCTCCAGGTGAGCAGGGGCTACTCTTCATTGTGGTGCGTGGGCTTCTCATTGCGGTGGCTTCTCTTGTTGCGGAGCATGGGCTCTAGGTGCGTGAGCTTCAGTAGTTGTGGCACGTGGGCTCAGTAGCTGTGGCTCGAGGGCTCTAGAGCACAGGCTCAGTAGTTGTGGCACACAGGCTCAGTTGCTCCGCGGCATGTGGGATCTTCCCAGACTAGGGATTGAACCCGTGTCCCCTGCATTGACGGGTGGATTCTTAACCACTGTGCCACCAGGGAAATCACTTACCTTCCTTTTAATGCCTACTGTTTTGGGCTCTATTGCCTGCTGTAAGTTTGATAGACACTGGCTCATAGTGCCTTTTTCATAATTTCAAAATTATGAAACTCTGAAAATTGAAAGGTGTTTTTTGGTAACTAATTTGGTAGAAAAACCCAATATGATCCAAATAAATCATTTGATTGCATTTGATTACAAAACATGATCTGAAATAACATGATGTCTAGAGTCATTTTTTGTCAATTTAGTATGAACGCTTATCTACATATCAGTCAGGATGAGCTAGGTTATGCTATAGTAATAAACAACCTTCAAATATAGTGGCTTAAAACAACACGTTCGCTACAGTTTGACATGGTCACTCAAGAACCTGGGCTGGTAGAACATCCACCACCTCAGATACCACTGACTGTCATGCCAGAGGGATAGAGAACTATGGAGGATCTCACGTTAACAATTAATACTTGAATTTAGAAATGACACACATCACTTCCACTCACAAACAGAACTAGCTGCATGACTTTTCCCAACCACAAGAAGTATAATCCTACTCTGTGCCTGGAAGGGAGGAGGAGTGGACATATATTTGGTAAATAACACTAATGAATATCAAACTATGTTTCACTGCAGAAATATCATGGTGATTACAGGGTACAGTCGCCGATACCTGGTTGTGGTCTTATAGATTACATATCATGTATACCATATTATTTTTCTAAAATCCAAATGATTCTGGATTCTACCAAGACCAAGTTTCAGATATGGAATTAAAAATGAGTACTGTGTTAAGCTCTAGGGATCTGAAGACAAAGACGACATGGTGCTTATTTTCATAGAGCTTACAGTCCAATGAGGGAGACAGACATGTAGTCATAAACTTTCAATGCAATACATAATGTGTTCCATTAGAAATTTGATGAGAGTACAGAGGAGGGAGTAAATAGCTAGGCCTGGACTAAATAGAAAGGCTTCTGATAGAGGTAACATTTAAGCTGGAGTTTGAAGTATGGCTAATAGGTAAGTAAGCATTGAAGGAGATGTTACATATTTCTGACAGATTTTACCAAAAATGTTTTTGTTGTTGCCAGGCTCTGTGCTTTGCTCTTACACAGTATGTACATAATTTGATTGTACCTACAATGTTCTGGGGTACAGTAAATATGATGGTGGTTCCGCCATGGGGAAAAGATAAGTCTGAATAAAAATTCATGCCTAATCATGAAGGGTTTGGAGATGCTGTAGTAAAGCACTTTTAATCTTATTCTATGGGAAGCAGAGGCAATCAACCAAATTTTTTGGAAGGAATTGTGAAGTTTTCTGTTCTTTGAAAAGGTCCTCTTGAACCAAAGGATGGAATGTAGGAATGTCAAACTCACTGGAAACAGTGATTTGTGAAAAGAGAAGTAAATATGATTTTATATTTTAGTTCTTTTTTAATAATGTCTTTTAATGTAGAGCTTATATTCAGTATTAAACCTAGCTGGGAACTAAAATCTTAAACATCTTTACACTCATTTAGGCAAAAGGTCATACTGGGGTATTCCCTATATTTATGTTTAGGTTTGGTTGACTTCAGCTTTTCCTTATGTATGTTGCATTTCTGAAGTCCTATCTGGTGTCAAATGCATTTGCCACTGTCATTCTATATTTTAATTCATGAAATATGTGAGTAGAATATGATGGATGAACTCTCTGTGCAAGAAGTGGTGTAAACACCTCCTTCAAAAACCACAGCTGCGCTTGCATCAATCCTTGAAGTGAAATTGCAGGAAAATCTCTGAAAATGAGGAAAACATGAAAAAATAGAGCAGTTAACATTTACAGAGGAAACACTTCATTTAGAGAAAGATATGGACTATTTGAGAACTATGGAAGTCAGAATTTATTATTATATGTTGCACACTTTATATAAGTATAGCATTTAGAAAATGTATAGTCTAGTAGGATCATATGTTACTAACTTACGGAGAATATTTCAGAGTATGTACCAGTTTATATTTTTTAGTAGTATATAAAGTTTAAAATACTTTTCCATACATTAAATTCAGTAACTAAATGCTAAAGTCATTGAAGTGGTAAAAGTAAAAATTATGTTGTATCTTCATCAAGCAGATACCAGTTGAGAAGCATATTGCACTCAATCAAATAAAACTAGCCGGTATTAAAAATACAATGACATGACTTTTCATTATAGAAAAAATTATGTAAGACTTTCCTTGTGTTGAAAAAATGTCTCTTTAGGGGAGACTAATTAATAATTTATTGTCTATGTAATACAATTTCCTTATTTGCCTCATCCTATAGACCAACATAGAATAGAGTAGTGGAATGAACTGGAATTTTGATTGAAGTAGATGGGGATTAAAATCCAGTTTTGCTACTTATCAGCTATGGCCTTGTGCAAGTTGCTTAAACTCTCAGATCTCTATTTTTGCACGTGTAAATTGAACATCGTGACATCTAGCATAAAGAGTTGTGCATATGAAAGAAAGGATGCAAAGTTAATGCAGTGCAAAGGAGCCATGGCCCCAGGAAAAAAACTGTCATACCATTCTGATTTCACTGTTAATGGTCTGCCACTTCCACTCACAGAAATCCCACCTTCCTGATGTTCGTCGTCCTTTAAGTAGAACAAAAGCTTACTTTCTAAGAAGTTTGGAATAAAAATATTCCAAAGACAGGTATCACACTGCATTGTTTTAATAAGAACCAGTTATGCATCCATGAAATAAGTTGTACTACAAACAGAAAAGTGGGATATCAATTGGGAACAACAGAATGCCATGCAGATGGGCAGGGTAGGAGTACCAAAAAAAAAAAAAAATCAGTCTGAACTTGATATCTGTGATATTGTGATTTATAATAAGATATATATATTTGGTCTTCAACCTCGTTCCTAGCACAGAGCTGCCAAAAGCCTTGGAATCTCCTGTGATAAGAGCAATAAAGGTATCATTTGTTATGTTAATGAGGCAACTTTTGGAAAGTCCTTAGTTGTTTACCAAAGGATGGGGGCTGGTTGCTAGGGGAACCAACCTAGGTGATCAGAGCGTTGGACCTTTCAGTACCATACCCCCAGCTGAGGAGGGGAGAGGGGCCGGAGGGCAAATCAGTAGTCAATAGCCAATGATTTAGTCAATCATGACTATGTAAAGAAGCCTCCATAAAAACCCAAAAGGACAGGGTTCAGAGACCTTCTATGTTAGTGAACAGGTGAAGGTGCTGGGAGAGTGGCATGCCTGGAGAGATCATGGAACGTGATTGCCCTTTTCCCAGACCTTGCCCTATACATCTCTTCCATCTGGCTATTCCTGAGTTATACATATCCTTTCATAATAAACTGGTGATCTAGGAAGTAAAATGTTTTTCTGAGTTCTGCGAGCCTCTCTAGCATATTAATCGAACCAGAGGAGGGGGGTCTTGAGAACCTCTGATTTATAGCCATTCCTTCAGAAGTACAAGTGAGAACCTGGACTTGGCTACCGGCGTCTGAAATCCAAGGAGGAGGCTGTAGAAACCTCTGATCTGTAGCTGGTCAGTTAGAAGGACAGGTAACAACTTGGACTTGCAACTGGCATCTGAAATGGGTGGGGGGTGGGTGTCAGTCTAGTAAGTCTAACCCCTTAAACTGTGGACTCTGATGCTACTTCTAGGTAGATAGTATCAGAATTAAGTTGAATTGCAGGACACCCCGCTGGCATCCAGAGCATTGCTTGTTGGATGTGTGGGGAACCTCTTCACCCCCTACCCCACTCCCACAGTGGAATTTAGTTGAGAATCTAATTTAATATCAAAACTTCATATCAGAAAGGTCCACAACATCATTAATGCTTCAGAATATATATGCTTCACGATGATATTCTCTCTTCCTCTTCCAATTTATGTTCCAGCCTATCACCTTCACTTTTCCATTCAAGAAATTTATGTCCCTTAAATTATAAAGACTTTTTTTCTTTTCCTGCATTTGAACCTGCTGATAACTTCTTTCTATCCTGATTCTGTTTTTAACCTTAAGTTCTAGGATGCCGTGGTCTCCTGGTCCTTCTGATACCGCCCTGCTCATTAGTTCTTGGTCAAGCCTCAGAAGTATTTTTCCTCTGAAAGTTTTGTAATCCCCAGGATGCTATTCTCTATATTTTCCTCACATTTTCTGGGTGTGCGTCTAGTTTCATGGTTTTAACTATCACTTACCTATTTTTTTTAACATCTTTATTGGAGTATAATTGCTTTACAATCATGTGTTAGTTTCTGCTTTATAACAAAGTGTTTATTCCTGGGAAATGAATATTTGTACCTGTGCTAGTTTCCCATAGCTGCTATAAGAGTCACAAAGTTACTGGCTTAAAACAACATAAAGTTAGTCTCTTACAGTTCTGGAGGTAGGAAGTCTAAAAGCAGTTTCACTGGGCTAAGGTCAAGGTGTCAGTAGGGCTGGTTCCTTCTGTAGGTTCGAGGGGAGGATCTGTTCCCTTGCCTCTCCTTCCAAGCCTGCATTCCTTGGTTCCTGGTCCCTTCCTCCATATTCAAAGCCAGCAGCATAGCATTTTCTCTCCTTTCTGATCTCTGCTTTCAGCCTCTTATCTTCTCTCTCTGACTCTGATCCTCCAGCATCTTCTTTCAAGGACCCTTGTGATGGCATTGTGCTCACCTGGATAATCCAAGATAATCTTCCCATCTCAAGATTCTTAATTTATTCATATCTGCAAAGTCTCTTTTACCTTGTAAGTTAGCATACAAAAGTCTCTTTTACTATGTAAATTTCCAGGTGTTAAGGCGTGGGCATCCCTGGGGGACCATTTTGCTGCTTACCCCAGTACCTAAGATTCCGATGAATATCTCCAGCTAGATGTTTCACAGGCATTTCAAACTAAACTTGTCAAAATTGAATTCACTCCATTATCCTATCTCCTAGAGGAAATTCCTCTTTTGTAACATCTTAGTTGTTGGTAAAGCCATCCTCTAGTTTACCCAAGTCAGAGGCCTAGGATTCATTTATGACTCTTCCTTCATTCTCCACATATATTAACTTGTCACCTCTTACTTTTCATTTTTTCTTTCCATGTCACTCATATTAATCTATTTTAAGTCAAATTTTTCTCTGTGTTTCTCTTTAGATTTTCACTCTCAAGTGCATCATGTTGCTGTCATCTAAATAAATACACACAGAAGCAAATCAGATCATGCCATCCCCTTACTTCAGTGCTCCTCCCGTCCCCATGTCTCCATCACCTACTAGATAAAAATCAAAGCTTCTCTTACCGATGTACTTTTCAATGTAATCCTACTAAAATATAACCACCTTGAAGGCAAAACTTGTGATTTATTCTTTGCATTCTACTACCTAATATAGTATCTGGCTATGCTCAATAAATGTTGATTGGAACTGAAATTTCTTATCATGAAATGAAAGATTGTTTATGATGGGGCTGTTCCTTTCTCTCTCACTGAAACTTATTCCACAGCAATAACAGAATTTATTCACTTTGGCAGATGCCACTAATGTGTGCATGAAAACAATTTTTTCCCTTCCTAAAAAAAAAAAAGATAGAATATATTTCCCAGCCTCCCTTGCAGATGGGAGTGGCCATTGTGTTCTAGGCAAATGGAAATGAGGTCAACTACTTCCAGGACTGAAAGGAACCTCCCATAAGTTCTCTTACCCTTCTTTCAACCTGATGCCAAAAAGTTTGAAGACCTTGGAAGCTACATATTGATGATGGTGGAGATTTGAGATGGAAGGATCCAAGTTCTCTGAGTCATCACCTTCAGAAGACCCTCTTTGACATCAGGAACACTCACTTTGATAGTACATGTGTGAGAAAAATGAACTTCTACCAGGTTTGAGCCAATATACATTTTTGGGTTGGACTGTTATAACAGTTAGCATGACTTTGGCTAATATATATGCTGTCCAGTATCAGAACTCTGTGACTTTGTTCTGGCAGTCCTCTCTGTCTGGAAAATCATAGTTTCACCATTGTCATCATGCAAGATTCAGTACAGGCATCCCTCTTCCAGAAAAACTTCCTTGGCACCCCGCATTTTTGAGTAGAAGCTTCCTGTTCCCGCAGAATGTAAGCTTAGTCCTATTAGTATCATTCAATTGAAATTATGTTCACCTATCTTGTTACCAACCCCTTCAGCAAAGATTGAAGTTTCATAAAGGGCAGAAAAACAATCATTTTGTGTCTTCAGCCAGGAACACAATGCCAAGCTGAAGATAAAAAATGGTTGCAATAACCTGGCAATAAATTCTTGCTGGACTAACATCAGTGCAATTTCCTCACCTATAAAAGTAATGTAATAATTCAGACCCATATGGTTACTATGATGATTAAGTGAGGCAATATATGCAAAGCACCTGGCACAGAGCAGGTGCTTACTACGTGTTCTCTTTTATCCCTTCCTTAACTACTTTGGTTCATAGGTTCATCTTTTTATTTTAATTCTCTCCAGTCAGGATTACAATTTGTCTCTTAGTTATTTGATAATTATTTTATGTATATATTAGTGTTTTTTCCTCATCCAAACTGCAAACTCCTAGACACAGCTATGTTTTATCCTTCTTCCTAGCCTCATCGCACCTTGGACAAAGGAGGTGTTCAATATTCACTTTTTAAGTTGGCTGAGATCTCTCTATAAGTATTCTATTATGTTGCATTAGAAACAGCTCCAAAGCTGGGTCTCCATGACGGAAAACAAATCTTTGGCCAACGAATAAGCCATTGCATAAAACATGCTGTCAACTTGGCTTTCATACTAACCTGTGCAGGTGTGTCTATGTTTAGGGAGTAGAATATTATGGAATATCAATGTCAATTTGGGGGAAGGGGGAGTGGGATGTATGTGTGTGTGTGTTACAGATAATCTGTAAAATATAAAATTTTCTAGTGCTTAGCAACCATTTCCTAAATTTACTGGCTGTACTTCAGGAGTACATACACACTGACTCTAGAACCATATGAAGTTTTGTCATGATTTGACATACCGTCAAGTATCTCCCTAATTGACATCTTCTAAGCTCCTCCAGTAATACAACCCCTCTTATACCCACTCTTCTGTAACAATGTTCTGCATTCATCCGTTCAGTTTACACATGTTGTCAGAGTTGCAACACCAGAGAAATTCTGGGAAGCGGTCCGGTTTACTGAGAATGATGAAAAGAATGGGTATTCAGGGTTGAGATGCAGATAAGCTAAAGGTAATCTCAAGAGTACAGTACAAAGGGTAAGAGCACAGACTCTGGAATCAGATTACTGGGTTTCAGTTCTTGTTCTGCCTCTTGCTACATGAGGCAAGTGTGATCAAACACTTTAGATGTATTAAGAGCCTAGTATGTGCCAGACACTGTATTAGGTGCTCAGGAAAGAGCAGTGAACAACATAAACAAAAATTCCTTCTGTCATGGACCTTACATTCTAGTGGGAGAAGGCAGAGGCTAGATAACAATAACAGAAATATGTAGAAGTTAGTGAAGTGCTCTGAGGAAAAATGAGAAAGAAATAAGGAGGCAGATAAGGAATGCAGGGGTAAATGGGGGTCAGTTTTTAACAGGGGCATGAGGAAAGATTCTGCTGAGAATATAATATTTGAGAGAAGACTTTAAGGAGGAGAGGGAGAAGGTTCTACAAGTGTAGGGGAAAGAACTTTCTAAGAAGGGAATAGCAAGTTCAAAAGCCCTGAGCAATGTAAGAGGAGAGGAAGATGGAGATCTTATAGGTTCCTTAGGTGGCTTCTGGTACTTCAGTTTTATTTGAGTGAGTTGGGAAGCAGTGAAAATAATTTGAGCAGAGTTGTGGCCTGATAGGACTTATGTTTTCACAGGATCACTCTGATGGCTGTGTCAAGAATAGATTGAAATGGGGTGAGGTCAGAAGAATGAGACCAGTAAGGAGGTTATTGCAAACATTCAGCCAAGAGTTTAAGAAGAGGCTTTGACCAGATGGTAGCAATGGTGATAATAATAAGAGGTCAGATCTGAGAACATATTTTGGAAAATAGAGCTAGTAGGCTTTGTGAGTGGATTGCTCATGGGGAATACAGTCAGGGATAACTCAAGGATTTCTGGTCCAATTAAGCAGAAAGAAAGGGTCAACATTGACTGATAGGGGAAAGGCTATGGAGAAAATTTTGTTGAATAAGAGAGAAGCTAGTTCCGTTTGTTAAGTTTGAAAAGCCTATTGTACATCTAAGGCCGTGAAATAAATGAAGGTTAAGTTCAGATGGAAAGGTCTGAATTGGAGATATAAATAAGGAAGTCAGTTCACCATATAAATAGTATTTAAAGGAAGATTAGAAATCAGTATGTGAGTATGTATAGGTAGAAAAGTTCAAGACCTGTAAAGTGTACACAATAATGGGACCTACCTCAGTGGTTCATTGTAAGGATGAAATAAGTTATATGTATAAAATGCTTAGGACATGTTCTAGTACACAGTAAGTCCTTGGTGATTGCTAAATGTGACTGTTTTACTTTAAACAGAGTAGAATGAGGCAGCCTTGTTCAGATATCATGAACCCCAAATCATGTTGTAAAATGAAGACTATATTATTTGACACAACACACTTCTCATACATAGTCATCTCTCAAACATATTTTTCTATAGCTGTCTCATAAAATAAAAGAAAATGATTGATATTTAATATTAGAATTGGGACAGAGCAATGATTTTATTTATTCTGACTTTTCTTCCAAAGGGAAGTGGTATTTGTTTAGTGTCTCTATTCTATATTCTTCTGTGCTATCCTGTTGCATACCTCTCTCATTTTATTTATCTCCATGTATCATAAGCTGTGTGTTTTACCCACTAGATTATGAACTTCTTGAGGATACAGATGTATCTTATTTATCTTTGTAGTCCCAGTGCATGATTTACGTCAGGAACTCAAACATTACTCAGTAAAGATTTGGTGAAAGAATGGAATGGATGGGTGGATATCAACTCTATGCTACGGATTACACCAGGGCTCTTTGATGGGTTGATTCATTTAATACCTACAAGAGCCTGGCTAGATTGGTAGTGTTAGCTCCATTTAAAAGATGGAGAAATT
Source organism: Delphinapterus leucas (assembly GCF_059928025.1). Classification (NCBI taxonomy): domain Eukaryota; kingdom Metazoa; phylum Chordata; class Mammalia; order Artiodactyla; family Monodontidae; genus Delphinapterus; species Delphinapterus leucas. The sequence goes on from NC_143139.1 coordinate 68,657,104, forward strand.
TATGCACAGAGGCTAATTGATATGCTTGAGATTAACAATCTAGTTAGGTGTAGTTTGTATTATACCACAGGAACACTCTAAGACCCAAGTGTTCCCTGCTCTATCCAAAGTCTCTTTGACTGGAAAACTTTCAAAATGGAAAGATCACTAATTACAAATAAATCTATGCTATTTTTATGTAACTTTAATGGATAGCAACCCTTATACATATTGAGCCAAAAGAAGATAGATTGTAGGGCTTCCCTGGTGGCCCGGTGGTTGAGAGTCCGCCTGCCGATGCAGGGGACACGGGTTCGTGCACCGGTCTGGGAAGATCCCACATGCCGTGGAGCGGCTGGGCCCGTGAGCCATGACCGCTGAGCCTGCGCGTCCGGAGCATGTGCTCCGCAACGGGAGAGGAAGAAGATAGATTGTAATAATATGATTATAGAAATTTCATATATATATATTATTGTGAACAATCACAAACATACAGAAAAGTTGAAAGTACATAGCACTGGGGAATATTTTTTTCTGAACTGTTCAAGTGTATGGTTCCAACATGGTGCCTTATCACCCTCAAACGCTTTAGTGTATATTCATTCCCAACATTATCCTACATAACCACAATACAAGCATCATAATCAGAAAATTAACATTGGTACATTTTTACCATTTAATCCTCAGACCTCGTTCAAATTTTACCAGTTATTTCAACAATGTCCATCATAGCGCAAGAATCCAATTCAGAATCATGTGTTATAGTTGCTTGTCATTTCACTTTAGTTTTTTTCATTAAAGAACAGTTCCCCAACTTTCATGATCATGATACTTTGGAAGATTACAAGCAATTTATTTTGTTGAAGTGTCTCTCAAATTGGGTTTGTGTAATGTTCTCCAATGATTAGATTCCAGTTCTGCATAATTGACAGGTCACTGGATCTTCTCATTGCATGTATACAATTTCAGCTAGTTCCATGCTGATGATATTCATTTTGATCACTTGATTGAGGTAGATTTCTCCACTGCAAAGTTAACCTTTTGCCATTTATAATTAATTAGTATTTTGTACACATGATGTCAATATTCCATTCCTCAACAAAAGTTCAATTAGTCCATCTCTATTTATAACAATACGGTCTCAGGGTTTATTCTTTTGGAGGGAGGATGGTCAATGTGTTATAACCTATTTCTATCAATTATTTTTATATTCAAATCTTCAGAGATTTGGTCACTGGTAGCCCCTTTCAAGCTGGTTTCTGTATCCTTTTAACATGTCCTCATTATCTATGAAGCACCTTCCACTTACTGGTATAAGAAAATGTTCCAGTCTCACTTGTATTTTCCCTGTTCCAGCCTGGATAAACAAAAGGAAGAGAAGCAAGGAGGAACAAAAGGAATACCAGCAAGCGATATTCTTAAAAGCCAAATATATATGCTCATTTCCAATTTATTATTTTAAAATTTCTTATAAAAGGTTTTTCTTTATTCTTGTTATACTTCAGATTTTCAATTCAAACTTCTAGTACAAGATAGGCACAGAACCAGTCTCCAGAGTTTTGGGGGTTTTTTTTCACTTCACAGTTGCAAGTTTGTTTGCATTATTTCATTGTGTATCTAAACATAGAAGCAAAGAATTTTAGGGTTAAAAGAAGTCCTAGAGGCTGTATTTTCCTAGCTCTCTCCCATTGCAGAAATCTCTGTAGATTCTTGATTCATTACCACCCAGTTTCCTTAAACCATTACAGAGATCTTTGTTACTTTTTGAGATTACCTTTCTCCATGTTGGTCAATTCTGATATTTCTTTATTATTATTATTTATTTATTTATTTTTGGCTGCATTGGGTCTTTGTTGCTGCGCGCGGGCTTTCTCTAGGTGCAGCGAGCGGGGGCTACTCTTCGTTGCGTTGCACGGGCTTCTCATTGCAGTGGCTTCTTTTGTTGCGGAGCACGGGCTCTAGGCGCATGGGCTTCAGTGGTTGTGGCTCGCAGGCTCTAGAGCGCAGGCTCAGTAATTGTAGCGCATGGGCTTAGTTGGTCTGCGGCATGTGGGATCCCCCTGGACCAGGGATCAAACCCATCTCCCCTGCATTGGCAGGCAAATTCTTAACCACTGCATCACCAGGGAAGTTCCAATTCTGATATTTCTAATTGAGTAAAAATGTCTATTTCTCTGATTTCTACCCATTATTACTATTTCTGCATGTTGGTACGATACAAAGGATATACCGTCTTTTCTACATAAGTCATTCAAATGATGAAAAACACTTTAGTGCCTGCATTGCTGGCCTTCAAGTCTTCCTTGCCCCTGGTAAAATATCTCTAATTCTTCATCCTTCACAGTACATGTTTTTCTGATCCCTCATTTGCTTATACCATAAAAGTGTATTAAACTACTAAGAAGATTGAAAATGGAATCTCCAAGACTACAATCTTTCTATTTGAATATAATGATATAAAATTGCCATTTTATATTTGGAATATTTAAGAAACCATTGCTCTGGGTTATTTCAGTGAGAATGAGTCTCAGTTGGAATTGGGACCCACCTTGCTACAAATTCAGGCATTTCTTGTACTGCAACTGATATGAACTGGAAAGTCTACAGTCTAATACCTGTATACAAATATATTGTAACATAGTCATTTCTTTTAGTATTTTAATACTACATTACATTTCACAGTCTATATTTCCAGTACTTCATCTATTTTAAGTATGAACATAATTCATTTTCCAATGTGATGTTGAATATTAAAACATTTCCTTGAAAGAAATTTTTAATTTTAAACTAATTCCCAGATATAGGTGAAAGAAGGAAAACTGAGAACGTTTCAGACCACTAGAAGAACTTTAATTAAATTCCAGTCCCATGAGCCCTCTGTTGAGAAGAGCTTACTCCTTATCCCTAATATGAAGCCTTGGGATTTTAGAATAAAACGTTATTCAGTTCCACCGCCATGGAGGTCCAGCAGGTGACTACAAACTATGGTGAGAAAGAAATTATGATACTATATCAAAATGGCATGAAATAATTCTCTGGGTATCTAAAACATTTTGGAAAGAGAATGTCTTTAGGAAAACTGAATGACATCAGCTTATGACCTTCTCTAAACCAGAAAAAGCCTTAAGTAATTGTGAGAAACCAGTGGATATTACTTAAGCTCTGATTTCATAAATGACTTTTTAAACTATGATTGAGAAATAATTGCACACTTTAGGGTTTCTTTGACCAGAATGTATTAGTGAGACTGTGCCACAATTTTTACTAATTTTACCATAGTACATTTTAATCATGATGTTTATGAGTTTTTAAATTGGCCCCTAGCCTCTGAATAAGGATATATATACATATATATACACACACACACACAGTATATATGTGTGTATATATATACATATGTGTATATAATATATATTTCCATTTTTCAGAGAAAATGGAGAATAAAATAATAACATAGAAGTGGTAAAAACATACCAAAGGCATTGTTGCTCTAAACAATTTATTTTGCATATTTAGCCTAAAAAACAAATAAGGGAACAGATGCATTACTCTAGTTTCCCTATAAAGATATCTCCTTGTGACAGATATGGAATCAGTTAGTTAATTCAAGGGAAAAAATGCAGACTCTAGTCATTTCAGGTGGGCAAGCAAAACATTAACTTTTAAATACATAACAACATTTTGCAACACATTTTGATGTATTTTTCTTTTTAAATGACACTTTTAAGTGACATTTACAGTAAACCATCTCCTAAAGGAAAGATTTTCTCAAAGTGATAAGCCTATTTGTAAATGGAGAGGATGGTAGTCAGATACAGGTTATTTGCTTTTACAGTTCTCGATGATGTAGCTTAATTTTGCAGTCTAAACAGGTGTGATTAAAAGTTTTGATATTTTTCCAAAAATAATTGGTCCTTATGTACGAATAAATCTTCTTTTAGCTTATTCAACATAAAATGGTTTCATAGGCTCATTTTTTTTCCTACTTTCTGTTAAGATTATTTAAATTTGGCAATGGAAATAACAAAAGAGTATTTCCTAGCATGTTTCATAATGAAAAATAGTATCCTTTTTTTTTTTTTTTTTGGCTGCGTTGGGTCTTTGTTGCTGCACGCGGGCTTTCTCTGCGGCGAGCGGGGGCTACTGTCCGTTGCGGCGCGCGGGCTTCTTCTCTTGTTGCGGAGCAGGGGCTCTAGGCGCGTGGGCTTCAGTAGTTGTGGCTCGTGGGCTGTAGAGTGCCAGCTCAGTAGTTGTGGTGCATGGGCTTAGTTGCTCCGCGGCATGTGAGATCTTCCCGGACCAGGGATCAAACCTGTGTCCCCTGCATTGGCAGGCGGATTCTTAACCACTGCACCACCAGGGAAGTCCCCATTAGTATCTTTCTAACTAAAGAATAGTCTTTCAAGATTCTTCTTATAAGGCTAAATCTCAAAAATAATAGCAGAAACGTAAGACCAAACAGAGAACAATATTTAGTGGTGTGCTTAAAAAGAGAAATTCTTAAAACAACTATTACACCTATGGTGGACACACTTTTTTCCTAATTATATCTTATTGAGGGAACCAAATGTTCATGTATCAAGGAATTCCACAAGATAGATTTTTTGAAATTTAAATTTTACCACTATATTTGCAGATTTCCACCTTCACTGAAAGTAGATTTCAATATAAAGGATTTCAAGGGTTTAAATAAATGTAACAATATATTAACTATCAGGGAAAAGTGAAAATTTAAATATCCTAAAAATTGGTTTACGGAGCAGCTATGAAAAAGGAACAGATTTGTTGGTATAAGTATTTTTCTTATCAATGATTCATCCATCACTCTTAATAGCTTGAAAGTTTTAATTGCAAAAATAATGCCACATGATTATAAACATTTGATATACTAACTTTTGTTCTGAATAATTGAATATATACTGAAAGAGACTTTTTAAAGTTTCATGGATTTAAAGTTTAGTGTGTTTTTTAAAGTAGTGCCCGGTCCTGCTGTATGTCTCCTGCCATTTGTGTGCTGGAGACATTCTGCTTTCCTCCTCTAATGAAATGCATTAGTCAAGAGCTCAGTGACCTCTGACAAGGCTCAGTATGGGATTATAGCCTGACAGGAGGCAGCTGGAAGGAACACTTGACAATTCACACTTAGAGTAATCCCTGAAAATTGCAGGGCAGTTATGAGGAAGTAACAGTTTGGCTCCCTTGTGAAAAAGAAATTTCAAGTAGAGTTTTGGGACACTAACTATAGTTTCTAAATTACAACTAAATGATCAAGTTCTCTAAGCATCAGTCAATAGGGAACAGTCTCTTGAATAGATTCAATCTACAACCCTATTTCCAGCAGCTACCACTTTAGTCTGCTGATAGAAGCCTGACTTAGCCAATGGATTATCTATAGTTAACTAACTTCTTTAATAGGGTTTTAACACATCTCACATGTAAAAGCATTTTAGTGAGGGCTCAAAGAGAATAATAGTTGTAATCAGAAATATGAAAGGTCATTCTCTGTAAAAATTATCACAAGAAATCAATAGTACAGATTTTTATATGTTGACCTGTATTTTTCTAACATGCTATTTTATCTGAAAATGTGTATTTTTTCAAATCACTGCTCTGCTATAATTTTGCTTAAAATCCCATTGTCTAACAGCAAAAATATTTTGTAAAAATAACTTTCAAAGATTAAATATGTTAAATAATTTTAAATTATCATGCATATTACAACATATTATATAATATATAATGAATAATATGCATATATTTTTTAAAAAACAGATACCTTAATTTCTCTAGTTACCTCTTCCTCTAAGTCTCAGAATATCAGGTTTCTTCCCACTATCTGCTAGTATTTTCTTACAGTTGTGACTGAAACTCACCCCATAACAGAGAAATGAAAGCACCAGATGTAGTTTCCTTGGAAAATTTACTATCTTTTATCTAACTTTGAATTTTCATCATGCACAGTATATGTTGATTGACGTACACCTAGCTGGCACTCAGTAAATGTATGATGGATTAAACTGAAGTAATTCATCAGCATTGTTCTCATAATTGTTCAAACTATCCTGAAATTGTTTTCCAGGTCATTCAACAAATATTACCTGATATCAACTGTGTGACCACCACTGCTGAAGGCTGAATTCTACTTTACTAAATGTCTTCAAATCTTTTTTTTTCTGCTGAACTCATGGTTTAGCCTCTAAATGTACTCTTTATAAGTCTACAGTGCATTAAAAAAAACAAAAACTGGATAACTAGATTTAATTCTACCTGCAAACCTAGTGTCTAATTTATGCATATTCTTTTAACATTCTCTCAGAGCTTATCAGAAAACTTGCTTATGATCCTTATGAACTGTCTATCATAATTTAGGCTGAATGTCCATAACTAAGTTTGCTTATTTTGGTGACCTGAAGGCAGCTAAAGGAAAGGAAGGAGATAGAATATGTGCACAAACATCACTGATGGATGAACTCCTGATTCCTTTCTCAAATACTAGACTTTGGGGAGGTGCAAACTGCCTGAGTCCCAGCAGCAATGGACTAGATAGGAATGGCTGTGCAGCAGCTGTGGGCTAACCTAGCAGGTTGAAAGCTCTCCTGGGTCTCCTCTGGCATGTGTATTAAGAGGCACTGTTTTAGACCATGTGTCTCTTAGGTAAGAGAACTACTTGCTAGATGATCAAATTGAGTCATTATCTTTGGTTTAATGTTACTGAAGGGGATGACAAAATCTTGCTAAATTTAGTTTTTCACTTCCCCATTAATTTACATTCTATTGGAAAGTGTTAGGAAGATCTGTTCTTTATGTATTGATTTGTATTTATTGAGACCTATTCAGAACAATATCATGCTACAGGAGACTTAGAGGATAACATATAGGGTATCATGCTGTTTCCCATTCTTGCAAATTACTTTAGGTGATTTGTCCTCATGGATTGTTCATTTTTACTTTTTTTTTTTAAGGATTGATATTTTTCCCATTCTTGATGAGATTTTTAGTCACCATGTTAAATGGGTTAGAGTCCTGGACTTTACATAGTAAAACCCTAATTCTAACACTTGTAAAATATTTTACCTTAAGCTACTTGCTCAGTTCCCTCAAGGCCTGCCTACTTTCCTCACTGGTAAAATTGAGATTAAAATCCCATAATTCTTAAGACTGTAAAAGTTAAGTGAGTGAACATCACATATTTTGTAAAATCAAAGACTTCATAGTGATTTAAAATATTAATCTCTGTTTTAGTTTTTTCTTCCTTTTACCTGCTTTTTAATGCTGATATATGTAACAACTGAAACTAGACTATATTTGTTGTCCTTCAGAAAATATTAGGTATAATACTGTCCAAAGGATATTTCCTATGATTTTGAAAAAAAGAAAAAAAATCACCCTGGGAAGTTAGTTTTTTGATTTTATGGCTACACGCTCTCTCATACGCAACTCACATTTCCTTTATGGAGGTAGGTGTGGCTGAAAATAATGATGAGAAACCACAGATATATATTTTTTCCTGTTCTGAGCATATTCAATATGCATAGAGATTTTGTGTGAAGCTGGTTGTTGCTTTTAACTTTTAGGAAATAATAAAATACAAAAAGAGACTTTCAGAAATTTGGAGTTGCATTTAATACAAAGCAAATGAACATCTCAAAATTGCTTAACAAGAAGGCCACATCCGATTTTTAGCTACTGTTTCATAATCCTTTTATTTTTTTCTAACCTTACTTTTAAAGTGTTTATGCACATGTAATTGCTTTGTTTTGTTATGCAAAGTATCAAAACTGTGAAATCTAGCTTAAAAGACTATATATTTTAAGCTTCAGTTTCAGTGAACACATTTTTCTTCTTAGATGTAGTGAAACATTCTGTGGTTTAATTGCTCAGTGATGAACACATTTCTTCCAAAATGTGCTCAGCATTTTAGGGGTGAGGATGTCTGTAAACTGCTGCTGTGGAATACCTCAGAAAGTAGGGATTGCCCGCGCAGCTCAGACTGCTAAGTACCTTCACTTAAAGCCAGCCAGTGTTTCCTTCTGCCCAATTAATCGGCTTTTAGAGACCTCATGAGATGCAGCAAAATCATAATTAGTAGCTTGTGAATATGAGTAAGATTGATTATTTCATGCCATGCTTTTGTTAAAAAAAATTTGTTGTTTCCTGGAAGGTTTTATCAGCTCTATGCTAGCATGTCTGTGGTGTCCTCTTTGCATTTCAAAGTCATCAATGTAACCAGAGTTGACGATGCTGATGTTCCAACTCAGACTGTATGTAGCACCAACCTGTCTCCTTTAAACACACATTAGCGTGTATGTGCAGGTGTGAGGAATAAATCATTCACCGAATGTAACTCATGGGAAACCCGATGTAAAGAATGCTGTAATCGTGCAGATAATAAAACCTCAAGATTAGAGACCATTTTAAGTATTCTGTGTATCCTAGTGTCTAATACAATGCCTAACATGGGGTAATGCATGATACATGTTTGTAGAATGGTTAATTGTTGAACAAGAGAAGAGAGAGTTGTTGAGAGATGATGGCTTATCAGCTCTGTAGGGTCTTCACCTGCTAGCTTCCAGTATCTCACGCATTATGGTTTTCCTCAGGTGATTATCTTCTGACCTTCACTACTCCAAGCACTCTCTGATACTCTCTCTAATTTGACTTTAGGGAATGTTTGTACCATTTCATGAAATGGCTAACTGATTCATGCACTACAGACCTGCAGAGAGACTATATTATCTGTTTTTAAAACATGATCAACCTGATAACATTGCCCATTTACTCAAAATTCCTTGGGAACCGTTTAACTTGGGTTCTATATATAGGTAATCAAGTGCATAACAAGAGTCCTCTCCAGTGGAAGGAGGAAGAGTGCCTCACATTTACATAGTATTTTCACATTCAACTCATTTGACTCATTTGCATTCATGAAAAATGGATGAGGCAGAGCAAATTCCATGAAATTCTATGTAAAGTTGTGTGTGCTGGTATGAATTTAACTGACAAAAGGTGCAATATCTTTTTTTTTTTTTTTTTTTTGCGGTACGCGGGCCTGTCACTGTTGTGGCCTCTCCCGTTGCGGAGCGCAGGCTCAGCGGCCATGGCTCACGGGCCCAGCCGCTTTGCGGCATGTGGGATCTTCCCGGACCGGGGCACAAACCCACGTCCCCTGCATTGGCAGGCCGACTCTCAACCACTGCGCCACCAGGGAAGCCCGCAATATCTTTTTTGAATTAGGTTTTCAAATTGTTTCTTGACACCCTTCCTCCCCCGAGCCCCACTCCCCCAATTTAGGATCACTGATGTTGGAATTTTCTAAATAAAGAAGCAGAGTAAAAGCGACTTTTCGGCATAAAGTGAAACATGAGCAGAGTCCCCCATGTGAGTAAGTATAGGACGTGTTAAAAAATTCACATAATTTGGGGTGGTTGGAGTGTTGGGTACAATGGGGAGCTCCTGAAGATGAGGCTGCAGAGCAAGCCCATCAGGTATTGTGAAAGGCCTTGTGGTTTGGGCATGAATTTAAGCTGTATCCTGTGACCAGTAAGAGGGAATTACGAAATTTAAAGCAGGGAACAACAGTGGATTCTTTTAAAGACAGGTAGGTGTGAAAGGTGCCTTGGCGTGGGAGTAATTAGAGGCAAGGAACAGTAAGGAGGATGTTGTAATAGTTTAAGAGATGCTGATGAGCTGAACTAAGGGAGAATCATCGGTGAGAATAGCGGATAGAACAGGTAGAGACAAGCACTGAGAACAACTCTTGAAAACAAGAGAGCAAGCAGAGCTCAAGGAGGAAGGGAAGAAAAATGGGGAGAAGCAGGTGAGAGCAGTGTCGTGGAATCTAAGGGAAGCATTTTCACATTTTCTGACACGTACAAAACATTCAGTAAATGTTAAGCAAATTACCGAATGCTCTCTTTAGGAGTATCAAATATCCAGAGGTCAAGTTGGTTAAGGACTTACACTAACTAAAGGCTATTACAAGGTCACTGGTGACCTCCCTGAAAGCAAATACAGCAGATTTGTTAAGACAGTAGTCATATTCAAGAGTAGTGAAGAATAAATTTGACCTGAGAAACTTGCATGATGATTATAAACTGCTCTTATAAGAAGTTTACTCCAAAAGAGAACAATTCAACTCAAGAAATATTTATTGATCATCCATTTTGTGTCAGGTTTCATGCTAAGTACTATGTTTCCTAATGGAGTTTAGAGCCCAGAGGAGTAAGCAGGTATTTAATAAGTAAGCTGAGTGTTAAGAAAGGCTAAGGACAAGGTGATATGAGCTAATATAATAAATGAGCTGACCTATTTTAGATCAAGGAAGGCCTCCCTTGGAAGAGACAACTAAGATGAGACTCAGTTGAGTTGGAGTTAGCCAGCAAACCTTGGTGGGGGGCATAAGAAAATGGAAAGAACAGGCTGAGAAGTATAAAGGGAGAGAAACAAGAGAGACCAGAGTTTTTAAACTGTGAAATAGATCATACCCACAAAAATTCAGATATAACTTTCATGGACTTATCACCACACCTCCTTACTGGAAATAGAAATTGCCAATCATTTGGATGCACTTTGTGCTTCTATTCTTGTGTATCCCTCCCTCTTTCTTCAAGGTACACATATACATGTATATAGAGAAATGTACATAATATATTCTATATATATTATGTAATTACTATTATGAACTTTGTGTATATTATTTACTTGTCTTGCTTTATGTTATTAATATATGCATATATATCTTTGTTCATATATTGTTAAATTTTGTTTGTTTCTGAATTTTATATACATGCAATCTTATTACATATGTTATTTAATGATTTTCTTTTTTTTCATTCAATGTGTTTTGAGAGTCATCCAGGCTTATTCTTGCAGCTGAGGTCATTTAACTTTTATTATTATATAGCTGGCCAATGTAAAAGATATCAAAATTTCTTTATCCATCTATTAGACATTTGGTTTGTTTCCAGAATTTTGCTTTACCAACAATATAGCTCTAAAAATTCTTATATGTCACCTGTTGCCCGTGTGAAAGTTTTTCTGGAGTATTTAACCTGGGACTGGAATTCTGGGTCATTGGATAAGAACATGCTAAGCATTACCATGTAATGCCAAAATATTTTTGGAGACCATCGGGTTTTTGAGGACTTGAAAGAATTTGAGATTGTTAAAATAGAGAGAGACAGGATGGTAGGTTATGAGGAGACAAGATCAAGGAAAAGTTTGGTTAGTTTGTTTTTGCATGCATGTGTTGGTTTGTGTGTTTTCAGCAAAGGACACATATAAGCATATTTAGGAGAGCACAAGGGAAGAAACCAGTAGAGAGAAAGATTCTAAACACTAAAGTAAGAAGCTGCACAATCGCACAAGTTCCTGAAAGAGAAGAGAGAATATGAGTTCAAGAGGTAAGAGGGAAAAGATGAAAGCAGGGAGACATCAAGTGATTAGGGACCACAAGGCTAAAATGTGAGAACTGAGAATAAAAACAGAGTCTTTCAGTTGCGCTGCCCAGGGTTTCTTTCCACTGGTTGAAACTGGTAACAAAACAAAACAAAAACCAAACAAACAAAAAAACAATTGCAGTGCAATGTATAAGTGAACACATTATTCCTTCATAATTTAAAACAAATGATATTTTAAATAAAGTGAGAGGGTGTTAAGTCATAGTTTTTCCCACATACTAACACAAGTTAACAGGGGGGAAACGTGTGAATAAAGTCCATGAGCACTATATGAATACTTGAAAACTATTCTCTTGGAATTATCCCTTGAAAAATATCTCTTGAAATTAAGCCAGTCACTATTTTCCACAGGTATTAAGGTGGTTCAACTGACATTTTTTAGTAACAGAGCTATCTATATTCTTTGAAAGAATACACATCTGGTTGAATACTCTTTTTCTTATTGCTGTTATTACAACAATAGTCAGGAAGCTATATGTTGAATATTACCCTGAGCATTACCAGCACAAAGACCAAGTTGGAGAAAATTCTAATATTTGAGATGTCCATGGATAGCTACTTGAGTCAGTTGGAATAACTGTGTCAATTAATCAACTGCTCATAGAAGTGTGCATGACAGCTTTTTTATGTTTTGGCCAAAATCTGTGTGTGTATACACACACACACACACACACATACACACACACACACACACACATACACATATATATTGATATAGCATATTCTGGATATATATTATACATAAAGGTACATATCAAATATATATGAAATATTTGTATTATCTTCTAAAGATATATATTTTTTGAATATATATATTAAATATTTGTGTTATCTTTCAAAACTATTTTTAATTTTTTAAATGCTTAGACTTTTGGGGAAAGCTAATTTTTTCTGAATATGAGTTTCAGGATTCTACCTTTTGTCTCAAGAAATGGCTTTAAAAGTGTCATTTAAAAATGTGCTGAGAGGTAAAAATTAATCAAATGAAGGATAAATGCTTCCAGACTTTTGCTACTGTTTGTATCTAGGCTAGACAAGCCTTTTTCAGTTTATTGTTATTCCACTCTCCCTAAGTTTCATTGTATTTAATGACTCTGTTACATGTGTCTGCTTTATGTTTTTCAAATACTTAATCATCTACTTGGTTTGTCCCAGAGGAACTTTTTATTTACAGATGCATCTTAAATATATATGTTGGTTCTTTACTATTTAATATCCCTGGAGGATAATCTCACTGGAAAATACTTTCTGCTGTCTTTCTTCTAAAGTCAATATCCATGCCTTGTTTTTGTTGCTGTCGGAGGTCAAAACAGCAAAAACCCCACAGCCAGGCTAGCTTTAGTTAAAAGCAGGCAGCTATACGTTTGGAAAGCCCATGTAATTTATTTGGTGCAGGCAATATCTTTAGCGGGAGAAAGGTTTCCAGTTAAGACTTGCTGTTCTTCCGCTCTAATGTAACACCTTGATATCTCACGTGAGGTCATCAGAATCACATATGCATTTATTCCTTTGGAAAAACTGCCATATGAGTAACGTATTGAAGCTCGACATGATTTTTCCATTGCTGCCAGCTCTAAGGTCACAAACAGTTCTAACCTCGGCTGGAAAGAGAGCATTTTATTTCTTACTTTTTTTAAGAAGAAGGTTTCTGTTTTCTTTATAACCCAGGTCACCTCAGAAAAGATTTGTGATTCCTTTTCCTTATTTTCCTAAGAGAGTGTTTTAGCTTCTGGCCCAAAGTCCTGATTTTTATACAGGTTGGGTTTTGGCATTTATTCTGTCCTTTGCTCCCAGTGGGGTACAAAGAACCACAACACAATACAAAACGGTACTTTTTTAATCCTCACTTCCCCACTCCGTATATATGCTTGAAAATAGAAGTTATATGAAAAAAATAGAAGTTATACAAAATACATGTGTTCGGATTTATAGTGGAATTTTGAAAAGATCCTGTTGTAAACTGAAAGTTATAAGCTGGCCTTCCCACACTAGTTGCTGATAACCTGCTTCATCTGTCTTATGTCTGAGAGCTAAGCTTAACCTGGAGATGGGGCAACCTTTCCAATTCCGAAGTCAACATGAGAATAAACAGTGATGTCGTAGGTAGGAGATGATTTATATACCTCTGGCTCCTCCTCAGACACCTGTGGAAATATTTCAATGACCTTTGTGCCCAGAATAGTTTTACTTTTTTGCTTGCAGTAGATTAGTAACTATATTGACTCTAGGAGCCTGTTTTAATGAGTTCATTTTTTTTTATAATAGTGTGTAAATAATTTTCAAAGTATGTTTTCAGTCTTTATCTCATTTAGCTCGTTAGATCATTGTAATTTAAACAGACTAAATAAAATTACCCCATTCTCCTGTCAAAAAAAACTGAGGTCCAACGTATTTAAAAGAACCTTCTCAAAGTCTCATAATTAAGAAATTATGGAGGGGAATTCTAGATTCCTGGCTCTTAATCCAGTGTTCTTCTTACTATGCACCCTGTATTACGTTGAAATATGAAGCATTCTTCTCAATTCACGTTCAGAATCTTACCCTGACATTAAGTGTTTAATATTTTCCCTGGTTAGAAGCATGCTTAGACAAATTTGCTTTAACCAATAAATGACTGCATAAAAGCCCCTTTATCTGTGTTAGTATAAATCAATTAACCTCCTTTACTTTCTGCTGAAAGTTCCAAACTTTAAATGAATTGCCCATTAACTTTGTGTGCCCAGTGTACTAAGAACAATAAAAGCAGACATCTATATGATGTGCTGAGTGTTCTATTATTATCAATTCCGTTTTTTTCTGCGTTCCTTAAAGAGGGACTTCAGGACTTGGCCCTGATATATTATATTGTGGCAAGGTTTTGCTGATAGAGAAGCTGCTATGGGTGACTCCATTGCAAGAATGACTATGATAACTTAAATAGTTTTTAAGCAATGTCCTTCCAACAATAAGGTGTAAGAATTTCTGCGCTCTGTATGCCAAGTAAGCGCATATTCACCGTGAAATTCTCACAACTACACAATGGGAAAACGAGCCAAAGATGCAATTTACATAGCACTTTGCAAATGATTTATAAAGCTTCACTTTTTTTTTTTCCTATGAGTGAAGGTAAAAATAATTAAATTTATTTCTCTGAGCAGAAGAGGCCATCTAAATTTGTTTGAAGCATAACTAAAATCAAAGAACAAGTCAGGCACATGGCAAAGAAGTTTGCTGGAGTTCTGAAGAGGATATATTTGTAGTTTTTATTCCTTCCTTCCTTCCTTCTTTCCTCCCTTCCTTCTCTCCCCTCTCCCCTCTCTGTTTCTTTCTTTCTTGATGATGAAAGAAATGCTTACTTTCAAATGTAACCTGTCATAGTTTTATAAAGTCCAGAGCATATTATATAAATAGATAACTGCTTATATTTTCTCTATTTTTATCCACTTTTTGGTGACACCTGACTAACAACCCTAACATATCACATGTTGTATAACATGGTCCTCCTACCTATGCCTGGTTTGCAACTCCTAACACAGGCAACTCACCATATAAGTTCCACAAACCTGAGTTGGCCTCCACCCTATTCCAGATGACCGATCTCCCAATCAAATTCTTATGTCATAGGAATAACAAATGCTACAGGATGTGTCTAACTGCTTACCCTTAACTTCTGAAATTCTCTCTTCAAGGATTTGTAACCAGCTGTTCATTGCTCAAGCCACAATCACTTCTTCCCTGACCTTTGCCAGTAATAACTTTGCATTTGGAATTCTGTGTTCTGTGGCTCTCTTCTAATAAAGTTTCCACATAGAAGCCAGGGTGATCTGTATAGAATATAAGTAGTAGAGTAATTCATTACTTAAAATCCATCATACGCTTCCCCTTGTATTTAATGGTAGTCACACTTGACTGACAAGAGGCCTTACATGCACTGGCCCCTGGCCATCTTTCCTACTTAGTTTCTTTCTCTATTCCCACTTGTCACTGTGCTTCTGCTACTTGGCTCTGTTTTATTTAAGAACTTCTGTGCGCGTTCCTTCCTTGGCCTAGAATGCCATTCCCCTGCCTCTTCCTAAGGATGAATTCTGCTCATCTCTAGGTCAAGGACGGGCAAAGTTCTATAAAGGGCCAGATAGTAAATATAATTAAGCTTTCGGGTCATATGGTCTCTACTGCAACTATTCAACTCAGCCACTGTAGAGCAAATGCTTTAAATGAAGGAGCATTGTTGTGTTCCAAATAAACTTTATTTATGGACACTAAAACTAGAATTTTTTATAATTTTCATGTGTAATGAAATATTCTTCTTTTTTAAAAATTTAAATGTAAAAAAAAAAAGAAAAAATATTCTTAGCTCAGGGCACATTAAAACAGGTAGCATAGCCTGCACACCTCACCACCTAAATTTTAGCTTAACACATGAAAAGCTGCTCAACATCACTAATTATTAGAGAAATGCAAATCAAAACTACTATGAGGTATCACCTCACACCAGTCAAAATGGGCATCAGCAGAAAATCTACAAACAACAAATGCTGGAGAGGATGTGGAGAAAAGGGAACCCTCTTGCACTGTCGGTGGGAATGGAAATTGATACAGCCACTATGGAGAACAGTATGGAGGTTCCTTAAAAAACTAAAAATAGAATTACCATATGACCCAGCAAACCCACTACTGGGCATATACCCAGAGAAAATCATAATTCAAAAAGACACATGCACCCCAATGTTCATTGCAGCACTATTTACAATAGCCAGGTCATGGAAGCAACCTAAATGCCCATTGACAGATGAATGGATAAAGAAGATGTGGTACATACATACAATGGAATATTACTCAGCCATAAAAAGGAACGAAATTTGGTCATTTGTAGAGATGTGGATGGACCTAGAGACTGTCATACAGAGTGAAGTATGTCAGAAAGAGAAAAACAAATATCGTATATTAATGCATATATGTGGAACCTAGAAAAATGGTACAGATGAACCAGTTTACAGGGCAGAAATTGAGACACAGCTGTAGAGAACAAACATATGGACACCAAGGGGAGAAAGCAGCAAGGGATGGGAGTGGGGGTGTGATGAATTGAGATATTGGGATTGACATGCATACACTGATGTGTATAAAATGGATGACTAATAAGAACCTGCTGTATAAAAATTTAATTAAATAAATAAATTTTAGCTTAAATGTCATTTTAAAAATTTGTTATTTATTTATTTGCCACACTGTGCAGCATGTGCAATCTTATTTGCCTGACCAGGGATTGAACCCATCATTCTCAATGGTGAAAAACTGAAAGCATTTCCACTAAGATCAGGAAAAAGACAAGGTTGCCCACTCTCACCACTCTTATTCAACATAGTTTTGGAAGTTTTAGCCACAGTAATCAGAGAAGAAAAGGAAATAAAAGGAATCCAAATTGGAAAAGAAGAAGTAAAGCTGTCACTGTTTGCAGATGACATGATACTATACATAGAGAATCCTAAAGATGCTACCAGAAAACTACTAGAGCTAATCAATGAATTTGGTAAAGTAGCAGGATACAAAATTAATGCACAGAATCTCTGGCATTCCTATACACAAATGATGAAAATTCTGAAAGTGAAATCAAGAAAACACTCCCATTTACCATTTATAAAAAAAATAAAATATCTAGGAATAAACCTACCTAAGGAGACAAAAGACCTGTATGCAGAAAATTATAAGACACTGATGAAAGAAATTAAAGATACAAATAGATGGAGAAATATACCATGTTCCTGGATTGGAATAATCAGCATTGTGAAAATGACTCTACTACCCAAAGCAATCTACAGATTCAATGCAATCCCTATCAAACTACCCCTGGCATTTTTCACAGAACTAGAACAAAAAATTTCACAATTTGTATGGAAACACAAAAGACCCCGAATAGCCAAAGCAATCTTGAGAATGAAAAACGGAGCTGGAGGAATCAGGCTCCCTGACTTCAGACTATACTACAAAGCTACAGTAATTAAGACAGTATGGTACTGGCACAAAAACAGAAATATAGATCAATGGAACAGGACAGAAAGCCCAGAGATAAACCCACGCACATATGGTCACCTTATCTTTGATAAAGAAGGCAGGAATGTACAGTGGTGAAAGAACAGCCTCTTCAATAAGTGGTGCTGGGAAAACTGGACAGGTACATGTAAAAGTATGAGATTAGAACACTCCCTAACACCATACACAAAAATAAGCTCAAAATGGATTAAAGACCTAAATTAAGGCCAGAAACTATCAAACTCTTAGAGGAAAACATAGGCAGAACACTCTATGACATAAATCATAGCAAGATCCTTTTTGACCCACCTCCTAGAGAAATGGAAATAAAAACAAAAATAAACAAATGGGACCTAATGAAACTTCAAAGCTTTTGCACAGCAAAGGAAACCATAAAGAAGACCAAAAGACAACCCTCAGAATGGGAGAAAATATTTGCAAATAAAGCAACTGACAAAGGATTAATCTCCAAAATTTATAAGCAGCTCATGCAGCTCAATAACAAAAAAACAAACAACTCAATCCAAAAATTGGCAGAAGACCTAAATAGACATTTCTCCAAAGAAGATATACAGACTGCCAACAAACACATGAAAGAATGCTCAACATCATTAATCATTAGAGAAATGCAAATCAAAACTACAATGAGATATCATCTCACACCAGTCAGAATGGCCATCATCAAAAAAATCTAGAAACAATAAATGCTGGAGAGGGTGTGTAGAAAAGGGAACAGTCTTGCACTGCTGGTGGGAATGTGAATTGGTACAGCCACTATGGAGAAGAGTATGGAGGTTCCTTAAAAAACTACAAATAGAACTACCATGTGACCCAGCAATCCCACTACTGGGCATATACCCTGAGAAAACCATAATTCAAAAAGAGTCATGTACCAAAATGTTCATTGCGGCTCTATTTACAATAGCCCGGAGATGGAAACAGCCTAAGTGTCCATCATCGGATGAGTGAATAAAGAAGATGTGGCACATATATACAATAGAATATTACTCAGCCATAAAAAGAAACGAAATTGAGCTATTTGTGATGAGGTGGATGGACCTAGAGTCTGTCATACAGAGTGAAGTAAGTCAGAAAGAGAAAGACAAATACTGTATGCTAACACATATATATGGAATTAAAAAAAAAAAGAAAATGTCATGAAGAACCTAGGGGTAAGACAGGAATGAAATCACAGACCTGCTAGAGAATGGACTTGAGGATATGGGGAGGGGAAGGGTAAGATGTGACAAAGTGAGAGAGTGACATGAACATATATACACTACCAAATGTAAAATAGATAGCTAGTGGGAAGCAGCCGCATGGCACAGGGATATCAGCTCAGTGCTTTGTGGCCACCTAGAGGGGTGGGATAGGGAGGGTGGGAGGGAGGGAGATGCAAGAGGGAAGAGATATGGGAACATATGTATATGTAAAAAATAAATAAATTAAATAAAATAAAGACTATTACAAGACACAAAGAAGGACACTACGTAATGATCAAGGGGTCAATCCAAGAAGAAGATCTAACAATTGTAAATATTTATGCACCCAACATAGGAGCACTTCAGTACATAAGGCGAATGCTAACAGCTATAAAAGGGGAAATCGACAGTAACACAATCATAGCAGGGGACTTTAACACCTCACTTTCACCAATGGACAGATCATCTAAAATGAAAATAAATAAGGAAACACAAGCTTTAAATGACACGTTAAACAAGATGGACTTAACTGATATTTATAGGATATTCCATCCAAAAACAACAGAAAACACTTTCTTCTCAAGTGCTCATGGAACATTCTCCAGGATAGATCATATCTTGGGTCACAAATCAAGACTTGGTAAATTTAAGAAAATTGAAATTGTATCAAGTATCTTTTCCGACCACAACGCTATGAGACTACATATCAATTACAGTAAAAAAACTGGAAAAAATGCAAACACATGGCGGCTAAACAACATGCTACTAAATAACCAAGAAGTCACTGAAGAAATCAAAGAAGAAATCAAAAAATACCTAGAAACAAATGACAATGAAAACACAATGACCCAAAACCTATGGGATGCAGCAAAAGCAGTTCTAAGATGGACGTTTATAGCACTACAATCCTACCTCAAGAAACAAGAAAAGGGCTTCCCTGGTGGCGCAGTGGTTGAGAGTCCTCCTGCCAATGCAGGGGACACGGGTTCATGCCCCAGTCCGGGAAGGTCCCATATGCCGCGGAGCAGTTGGGTCTGTGAGCCATGGCCGCTGAGCCTGTGCATCTGGAGCCTGTGCTCCGCAACGGGAGAGGCCGCAACAGTGAGAGGCCCATGTAACACAAAAAAAAAAAAAAAGAAGAAGAAGAAAAATTTCAAATAAACAATGTAACCTTATACCTAAAGCAATTAGAGAAAGAAAAACAAAAACCCCCCAAAGTTAGTGGAAGGAAAGTAATCATGAATATCAGATCAGAAATAAATGAAAAAGAAATGAAGGAAACAATAGCAAAGATCTATAAAACTAAAAGCTTGTTCTTTAAGAAGATAAAAGAAAATTGATAAACCATTACCCAGACTCATGAAGAAGAAAAGGGAGAAGACTCAAATCAAAAGAATTAGAAATGAAAAAGAAGTAACAACTGACACTGCAGAAATACAAGGATCATGAGAGATTACTACAAGCAACTATATGCCAATAAAATGGACAACCTGGAAGAAATGGACAAATTCTTAGAAAAGCACAACCTTCTGAGACTGATTCAGGAAGAAATAGAAAATATAAACAGACGAGTCACAAGCACTGAAAGTGAAACTGTGATTAAAAATCTTCCAACCAACAAAAGCCTAGGACCAGATGGCTTCATAGGCGAATTCTATCAAACATTTAGAGAAGAGCTAACACCTATCCTTCTGAAACTCTTCCAAAATATAGCAGAGGGAGGGACACTCCCAAACTCATTCTATGAGGCCACCATCACCCTGATACCAAAACCAGACAAAGATGTCACAAAAAAAGAAAAGTACAGGCCAATATCACTAATGAACATAGATGCAAAAATTCTCAACAAAATACTAGCAAACAGAATCCAACAGCACATTAAAAGGATCATACACCATGATCTAGTGGGGTTTATCCCAGTAATGCAAGGATTCTTCAATATACACAATCAATGTGATACACCATATTAATAAATTGAAGGATAAAAATCATATGATCATCTCAATAGATGCAGAAAAAGCTTTCGACAAAATTCAACACTCATTTATGATAAATATCTATCCAAAAAGTAGGCATAGAGGGAACTTACCTCAACATAATAAAGGCCATATCTGACAAACCCACAGCCAATATCATTGTCAATGGTGAAAAACTGAAACCTTTTCCACTAAGATCAGGCAAAAGACAAGGTTGCCCACTCTCACCACTATTATTCAAATATAGTTTTGGCCACAGCAATCAAAGAAGAAAAAGAAATAAAAGGAATCCAAATCAGAAAAGAGAAGTGAAACTGTCACTGTTTGCAGATGACATGATACTATACATAGAGAATCCTAAAGATGCTACCAGAAAACTACTAGAGCTAATCAATGAATTTGGTAAAGTGGCAAGATACAAAATTAATGCACAGAAATCTCTAGCATTCTTATACAATAATGATGAAAAATCTGAAAGAGAAATTAAGAAAACACTCCCATTTACCACTGCAACAAAAAGAATAAAATCCTAGGAATAAACCTACCTAAGGAGACAAAAAACCTGCATGCAGAAAACTATAAGATACTGATGAAAGATATTAAAGATGATACAAACAAATGGAGGGATATACTATGTTCTTGGATTGGAAGAATCAACATTGTGAAAATGACTATACTACCCAAAGCAATCTACAGATTCAATGTAATCCCTATCAATCTACCCCTGGCATTTTTCACAGAACCAGAACAAAAAATTTCACAATTTGTATGGAAACACAAAAGACCCCAAATAGCCAAAGCAACCTTGAGAATGAAAAACAGAGCTGGAGGAATCAGGCTCCCTGGCTTCAGACTGTATTACAAAGCTATAGTAATCAAGACAGTATGGTATGGGCACAAAAACAGAAATATAGATCAATGGAACAGGATAGAAAGCCAGAGATAAACCCACGCACATATGGTCACCCTATCTTTGATAAAGGAGGCAAGAATGTACAATGGAGAAAAGACAGCCTCTTCAATAAGTGATGCTGGGAAAACTGGACACTGTAAAACTCTTAGAGGAAAACATAAGCAGAACACTCTATGACATAAATCACAGCTAGATCCTTTTTGACCAACCTCCTAAAGAAATGGAAATAAAAACAAAAGTAAGCAAATGGGACCTAATGAAACTTTAAATCTTTTGCACAGCACAGGAAACCATAAACAAGACGAAAAGACAACGCTCAGAATATGAGAAAATATTTGCAAATGTAGCAAGTGACAAAGGATTAATGTCCAAAATATACAAGCAGCTCATGCAGCTCAATATCAAAAAAACAAACAACCCAATCCAAAAATGGGCAGAAGACCTAAATAGACATTTCTCCAATGAAGATACACAGATTGCCAATAAACACATGAAAAGATGCTCAAAATCACTAATCATTAGAGAAATGCAAATCAAAACTACAATGAGGTATCATCTCACACTGGTCAGAATGGCCATCATCACAAAATCTACAAAGAATAAATGCTGGAGAGGGTGTGGAGAAAAGGGAACCCTCTTGCACTGTTGGTGGGAATGTAAATTGATACAGCCACTATGGAGAACAGTATGGAGGTTCTTTAAAAGACTAATAATAGAACTACCATATGACCCAGCAATCCCACTACTGGGCACTACTGGGCATATACCCTGAGCCAACCATAATTCAAAAAGAGTCATGTACCACAATTTTCATTGCAGCTCTATTTACAATAGCCAGGACATGGAAGCAACCTAAGTGTCCATCAACAGATGAATGGATAAAGAAGATGTGGCACATATATACAGTGGGATATTACTCAGCCATAAACGAAATGAAATTGAGTTATTGGTAATGAGGTGGATGGACCTAGAGTCTGTCGTACAGAGTGAAGTAAGTCAGAAAGAGAAAAACAAATACTGTATGCTAACACACATATATGGAATCTAAAAAAAAAAAGGTTCTGTAGAACCTAGGGGCAGGACAGGGATAAAGACGCAGATGTAGAGAATGGACTTGAGGACACGGGGAGGAGGAAGGGCAAGCTGGGATGAAGTGAGAGAGTGGCATTGACATATATACACTACCAAATGTAGAATAGATAGCTAGTGGGAAGCAGCCACATAGCACAGGGAGATCAGCTCCTCGGTGCTTTGTGACCACCTAAAGGACTGTGATAGGGAGGGTGGGAGGGAGATGCAAGAGGGAGGGGATATGGGGATATATGTATAGCTGATTCACTTTGTTATACAGCAGAAACTAACACAACAATATAAAGCAATTACACTCCAGTAAAGATGTTCAAAAATAAAAAATTTTTAAATTTTAAAAAAATGAGCTATGTCAAACTGTTTGTTTTAGGACCTTTAAAACGCTTTGAAAATGGAACTTACTCAACATACATGTCCTGCTGTGTTTCTCATTGTGTCCTGTCTTCAAATTAAATTTGAGAGAATATTTAGTCTTATTTGTTCAATCTATAAATACCAATGCATAACAGGCATAACAGTGCAAAAAAACCCACTTCTGTACATTCACACCTGTGTATCACATTGCTTTTATAGAAAGATCAAAGAGACAATGCATTATTATAAGTCTTAAGAAAAGATTTTTATTTGACATTTAAATTACTATCATTATCATAGAAATGGATTCCTGTGGTATCATTTGTAAATCTCATGGTGTGTCTCTCTTGGATAAAGAACCAGAAGAAGCAAAATAGTTTTGGTGCTCACTGTGGATGCCCAGTTGTCACCCTACTTTCCCCACCCACTCCTTTCTCAGTGGAAGAGCCCCAGTGTGATCATGAGCCCAGGAACGCTAACCCTGCTTTAGCCCCAGAGTGAATGTTGATAAGTCTTAGCCAATCTTGACAGTTCCATCCCTCCTGTTAATGGAATCACCAGGCAGGGGCCAAAAACACCCAAGAGGTTTGTCTTGGGGGCTTTTGTGAAAGATATTCCTCCCTGTCAAAAGGAGACACCGCCCTTCCTGTGTTTCAACAAGGTCATGTGAAGGCATGATGTCCAGAGCTGTGGCAGCCTTCTTGGGAACATGAGTGAGAAGCTAAGAAAATTAGAGAGATGCTGCCTGGGAAGCTGGAACCTACCTTCCAGTTCTGTGAAATAATGAAATATTGTGTTGATTAAGCCAGTGATTCTCAAATTATAATGTGCATCTGATTCACTTGGGAATCTTGTTAAATTTAAGATTATAGTTCAGTAAGTCTGCATGCTCCCAGGCGAGACTGATCCTGCTGGTCCAGGGTTTCAACTTTTAGTAGCGAAGCTTTAGGCCTCTGTTAATTTTGTATTACTTAGAGCTGGAAGCACCTTAACTGATACATTATACAAACCAAATCTGCATAAAGAGCAAGAAGCTGGTTTCTCTCTATTGCTATATGTATTAGTCATACTAACGAATACAGATTGTGTAATTTCTTCATGTTGTTTTAATCAGAAAAAAAAAATCATGTTATTCTGTCTTCACAACGAGTCTGCCGTTCTCTAAGTATTGAAACCCATAGAGGCTGTCTTATTTGATATCACTATGCGTTATATTAAAATTGAAACCTGATTTTAGAACTTAGTATTGTATTGAATTTCAGTATTGTGAAACTTTAGTTTTGAAAACTAGTTGAAACTTTAGTATTGTGTTTGTATTTGATGGCAATATAATTATTTTCATCACAATTTTTCAAAAATGTTGAATGTTGGAAACATCATATGAATTCTCAAAGAGACGTTCACTATTAGATATGTTCGTTTGGAAATTAAATCGGTTAAGAAGAAAGTTTACTCAACTAAATTTTTAAGTAGGCATGTAAACCACCATTTTTTTTTTTAATTACACAAAATTTTTTTGAAATGTTGTTTTGGAGATATGGCAACATGGTCTGAAATAGAGCGGAGACAAAAGAATCAAGATAGTGAAAAATTAAAGATGCATCTAAAAACTCAGAAAAATTCCATTTTCTGATTTAGATCTTTCATTTAGATATGTTACAGGCATTGCCTATCTGGAACAATGCAGAGGTTTAAAGGATACTCTTGGGAAGGGAACATAAACAGTAAACAAAATTGCATCAGTACAAAATTAACCTGGGAAAATATAAATGATGCCCTGAGGATGAAAATTGTTTGAGTCTCATGATAAACACAACATGGCTTCTTCTGATGATTGCTTGTTACATACAGGAAATTGATATTCTTCGTATATGTTGTGATTATTGCTGTCGACCCAATAACATTTATCTAATGTGCTAAAAATATGTTTTGTGTAACAAAAGTAACTGTTGCAAAGAGATCTAATTACATCACACTTTTTTTTTCATAGTTTCCGAATCAAAATAAAAGTTATGTCAGAAATCATAAGTTCATTCTTTTCTGAGAATAACTAGCTAGATTAGCAGCCAACCCAGATGCAAGGGCAATTGATGGGTCACAAAACAAGTCCAGCAATCCAGGAACATGATGTTGATTTTGGCCAGTCCCTAAAGAATGTTAGTACAAATATTCAGGGTGGAGTTGACTTTAGTCTTTCTTTCTTCTAGCAGAATGCTTAAAATGAAATCTGCAAACCTCCTTCTTAAAAGTGTTTATTCTCTGATGAAATTGTAAAAGAAAGTTTTTTAAAATTTCATGAATTTTCTAGGCACTTAATGAGATCAATTTCTACAAAAACCCATGATCTTGTGTAAAAGAGATAAGGAAATGGGATGGTTTCCTAGGCCCCAATTTTTTAGGCAAATCATTATCAAGGGCAGATTTATGTTTCTTTGGTCCTATAGAATCAATGCCAACTCACCATTCTCTGAATTATAGAATTCCTCAAATCTCTAACTATATGCAGACTTTGAGTGCTACAGATTTATAAAGTGTTATCTAATGCTGTATTCAGTGTTGGGTGATTACTATGCTCTTTGCTTTTGTGTTGTATAATTTGTTTATGTGTTTTATATACATAGCTCATGCATACTTTTTATATTCTGTTTTAGATATTAAATTATAAGTTGAATCATCTAGATTAAGAACTATAGATCTACATAGAAATCTCATTTAATTCTTTAATAAGTTTGGCCATTTAAGCTCACAAGGGAATAACACTTAATAAAAAATTAAACACACTTTACTAAAGTATTTTATAAATATTGTTAAATAAAAAGTTTAATAAAACATTTAAGAAAAAGTATGTATCATCACAAATGTGTATTCATGGTACCAACCATGAATTGTTTTGGATGCTAAAATGATTGATCAGTATGTTAAAACAGGTCATTTTCATTTAAAACCTGTTTAGATGCACGTGCTGGTACTCAGCTAAAGGGAGTAAACAAAGGTTTCCAAACCAATTCATACATTTTGGGCCCCATTGCATAATCTCATGCTGGGCTACAGTTGTTTCTTTCTTGTAGAAGTTAAAAAAAAAAGAGTGTTGTTGGGTGTAATGAAGTAAAGATACTAGAATCAAAGATGCTACTGTTCCATTTAGATACCAAGATTCCACATCATTTCACAACTTTTTCAAATTTCCTTTAACACTTACACCTCTAGGCTTTATCCCTCCAAAAATATGTAATGTTCTGTAATAAAGATAAGTTATTTTTAAATGTGGCCAAATGATGAGGGTATGACAACTTAACATCACATATTTAGAAAATATAGAAAGAATTGATAGTATCTGCATGTTTTAGCCAGTCTTTCTTTCAGCGTCTTCAGCTGAAATTTACTAGCAGTTAGAGTCTTTGTTTTCTTACAGTAAAAGAGCAAATGAACAAATCAATAGATCTTTAAGTTTTAAAAGATGTCATGCGACATTGTTAAACTCTAGGTTACTAAGGCTATTGCAGAAAATTAAAATTATATGATGCTGCTTTCTTTTAAAAAAGATCAATAAAAAGCAATTTTATTTGAGCTGTCATTTTCAAAATTATAACCCACAGATTTAGATTCACTGTACAACCAATTCAGCGATGAGCAGAGTATGATCATTAGGAGAGCTTTAACAGAATGGGCTGTTAAAAGAAAAATGAGTTTAGTCATCACAGATAGTCTATATACATTTTGTTTTCTATATTTAAAGAAACATAATTAAAAATAATAATTTAAAAAATCTGCAGTGCTGCCCATTTTGTGTAATAGTATTTTCTGGGATTAAAGACTATAGTACTGTGTATCAAGTGTAGAATTGGCCCCTATAATAATGCATGACACACACTGGGTACTCACTATGGGGCAGGTGCTGGGCCAAACACTTGATCTGCATCTCTCATTCCATCATGCAACCGCTCCTAAAAAGTAGGTGTTCTTTTTCTTTCTGTTTTAAAGATCTGGAAACTGAGGCTTCAAGTGATTGAATAACTTGCTCAAGGTCAAATCATGGGCAAGTATTTGTACCCAGATTTGAATCCAAGCAGTCTAGGGGTCAGGAACCATGGCTTACTCATCTTGGCATTCCTAGAGTCTAGCACAATGCTGGGCTCTTAATAGGCTCCTAAGCCTTAAGTGCTTTAAAAAAGAAATACATGGAGCCCTTGTGCAGCCGACTAGCCTTTGGAGGCCTTGAGAAACTGAAGGGAAGGGCTGAATCCTGATCTAACATCCAGGCTCAGCCGTGTGAAAGGCCCATCACTGAATCATCCTAGCACAAATTATAGGCTTTAAAAATGGTTTGCAAATGTTACATTTTTGAGTTTGCTGCACTGTATGATATCTTAAATTTCACTCCCCTCTCTGGGCAGCGTTCATTCTGATTGTATGTTGGTTTGTCCGCTCAAGTAGAGAAAGCCAGATTGAAAACAAACCACGAATACAGATTGCTTTCCTACTCTGATTCCTCCTTTGTGTTTATCACAGTATCAGAACTAGGATGCCCTTAGAGATATGTGCAGAAGGGCTACCAGGAATGAAATTTCAATTCCAGTTTGGCACTAAGTAAGCAACTCTTCCAAATGTCTTTACAATGTGCTGACTGTAATACTTTGACCAGAAACCACTGGTAATAGCAAGAAATTAGGCCCTGGTTAGAAACATATTACTGCATTGCCAAATCCTTCTGTGGAATTCAACTGCTACATATTTTTAGGTTAAAGAAAACTGGATCTTCTGCAATTCGGCCAAATCTGACTTTGGTTTCAAATTACCTCAGAGAAGAATTTTTAGCTGATAATTCACTTTATATGGTTTGTTTCACATGGAGATATATTCACAATATATTTGGTAAGTAAACCTCTTTTCTATTAAAACGGCAATACTTACTAAATAGTAGAAGTTCCCAGTGGAAAATACTGGTTATACTTGGGGGTTGGGGGGGGTGAGTGGATAGGAAGTATGAAATCTTAGATCACTGGAAATCGGGAAGTGGGGATTTAAGAAGAGAAAGAAAGACTGAGAGAAGGACTCTGAGGACTCCAGAAAAGTATCTGGAAAAGTCTAGGACCTTATTCTAGGGAACATTCCTGCTTGGGTGGCATTCTGATTGGGCTTGGTTGGTTGTTTACATATGTCATACATTGTATGTATACATTGTATATGTATACATTGTATACACTGATATTTTTCATTTCTCTTGGTTAATCTCATTCCTTTTATCTTGAAAGATAATGAAAACATGTGGATGAAAAGAGACTTCCTGGAATATCTCTCCTAAACTGCATTAGGTAAGATAACAACGTGAAGTAGATCCACATTTCTCTAGTAACTTGTAATCTTCAGCCTTGTTTAAATGAGCACATCAGGAATACAAATGCCTCAGGAAAAAAATAGAATTTCTAAAAGGAAAACCAAAACATTTCTAGGACAACAGTTGATGCCAAGGAGAGACTTCACTACTTATTCAACGAAGACCTATTGAGTGCTTGTTGTATGGAAATAGTGAAAGTAATAGTAAAAAATAATAATAATAATTAACAAAAAGACATTATAATTCATAGTCCCTTCTCCAGAGGTGCTTATTTTGTAGCAAAAATTTCCAATTTGACATTTTGAAATTATGGGTTCACTAAGAAATTCTAACTCCCAAATTCTGATATAGATTCTTATTTGTGATAAGCCCGAGCCCTGACCTTTGTAAGTTTTACTTACTTGGCCATTTTTATAATTGATCTTAATGCAGGTTTTCTTATTTTGCAGATCCCTCCCAAGTCATTTCTGACAATTAATTTTACTAACTGCTAACCCTAATCCTGTAAAGTGATTTGTGTCTACTTGTTCTGAGCTTGTTGTCAATCTAAGAGATTTTAATAAGCAACAGTGAATATATTCTCAGCAAAAGAAGTTCATTTTCTTTACCTAAATAAAATACCTTTGTTTCAGTGATAAAACTGCTAATATGCTTATCCACAATTTTTTTTTAATTTCAAAAATTTCTCTTGCATTTAAGGAATGAAAAACATTGCAATTTTACTTCATGACATATTAAGAAGGCTTCAAATACAAACTTTGGTCATAATGTTAGAGAGGAAGAAATTTTCCTCTACCCTTGTAGGTTCTTCTGGCTGGTTTAAGAATTAAACGGACATGAGGAAGATTAACAGGAGAAAAATAGAACAGAGTTTAATAACATGTATACATGGGAGAGACCCAGGAAAACTGAGTAACTTACCAAAATGGCTGAAACCCTCACCTTAAATATTATCTTCAGCTAAAGACCAAAGAGGATTTTGGGGGTAGTGCTTTGAGACTTCAGAGGAGAGGAAGGCAGTTCACATGGAGATGGAAAAGCAAACATTGGGTAAACAAATGTTTGCTGGGCCCTGCAGAGACAGTGGGATATAGAGTGGGCTCTGACCCACCACACCTAGCCCGTATTATTTGCAGATATCTCTGGTGGTGATAGCTCTATTCCAGGAACAGGCCCTTTATATCTAAATTCATTGAGGCAGTTAAGGGGAAGGTAAAAAGAAAGACTTTCTGAGTCTTCCGTTTCTTAAAAATAATCAGCCTAAATTAATTCTCATGCCAAAAGGGACACAGTTTGGCATGGCAAATTTTGCTCCCCTACAATAGCAATTACAATAGTTTCTGCTTATTCCTATTTTAAAAAGGAAGCTTTTAATTGAAATACATACAGACAAGTGCACAGAACAAAAACATATGCTTATTTCTTTGGACTAACTAGCATAGTCATATACAATCATGGACTACATTATATATGTAAAGTGATATCACTTTTTAAAAAACTTAAAGGTTTTAAGTTTTGGATTCTTTCCCCTCATTTCCTTTCTTTGGAAGCAAATGTTAGAACAAAATAACCCAGTTTCCTTACATTTGAGGTACACTTTTTTTGTTTAGAGAATTTAGAAGCACTCTTGGGTGATACATTATGAAGGAATGTAAGGCCTATACATAGACATATTTGCATTGCTAAGGAGGAAAATTTCCAGTCGTTGTGAACATTCTTCTTTTGCAGGTTTTCCTCAGCTCTTTATAGAGGATAATCACCATGCCAAAATGCGGAGAAACTAATGGTAATCAGCAATGAGGATTTATCTGTTTGTACACTCCTTGGAAATAGACATCCTCTTTGAAAGCTAATCTTTTCATTAATTAACAGATTGTTTTACCTACTAGATGCAAGAATAATAACGAAAGAGTTGTAGCATATTCAGTAATATATTTAGTCATACACACAATCAAATGTGTCAATTTATTTATCAATCTATGTATAAATACTTAATGTAGTTGACTTATTGAGGTATATGAGTTTTCAGGTACAAGTTCAAATGATTTAGACTACAAAGTTTGTGAGAACTTGGTATAGTATAGCCAAAAAACACTAACATTACAATCAAGAGACATGTTCTGATTTGTATTCTACCAGTAAAAGCTCTGTGACTTTTGGCAGATTATTTTAGCTCCAAAGGCCTTGATTTCCCTATCTCTTCAAAGTCCACCCATTTCTAACATTCAGTGATTCCTTATGGCTGAGAGCCTATATAGAGATCAATTACCTGGTTTGAATAAATTCTATGTTTTTAAATGATTACCTAACTGGCTTACTTAAATTTATCCTTGTAGTTCCTTTCATGAATTTCACATTGTTGTGTTGTTTTGTTTTGTTTTTCATAGCATCATTGCTTCTGATTGTTTAACTGCTATCTATAATTTGACATAGGTGCTTGATGACATAACGTATTTTTATTTAGGACAGGTGCAAAATACTGATAGAAATAGCAAAGATGAGCATAGAAATCCATGAGCAGGATTGTGTATGTGAAGGAGAGCACTGAAAAGATAATTTAATTTACTGTATCCATTTTTTTAACCTCTTTATCACCATGTAAAGTAACTAGCCTGTCACCTGTGCCATTTTAACCATTTAGTTACTTATTCGGACATTTAGGATTACTATTTAGCTAACTAAAATCTGAACCTTCTCCTCATCTTTTCCATGAAATTGCTCTTATTAAGGCTTTTTAAATACCATATTGAAGCATCACTTTTCATTCCTTGTTTTACTTGATCTATGCATGATATTTACACTTGCTTGAATCCCCTCCCCATCTCCGCTCCCCCCCTCGTTTGAAATCTCTTCTCTGACCGTTTTGATTTAGAATTCTTTGCCGGCTCACTGTATGGTCAGCCCACTCAAGATGGCTGTTCTCTTGCTCTTTGTACATCCCCTGCTCTACCAATCACTCACATGACTATCCAATCCTCTTAATTATAGGGCTTAATCAGTAACTGCCTTTGTGTTTGCCCCCAGCCCCAGCTGTTGGTTTCCCTGGTAACTGATGAGGCAACCTGAGGTCAATTCCCCGTAAATGGTAGCCTGCTTCTCCTCCGAGTGGCAATGCTGTGTCCTGCCTGCTGCCTGCCTTACACAGTGAGGTGTTGCTCCAGGACCTTTTGCTTCAGACATGTAAGATCCCCTGTCCAATAAACCATGGATGCCTCTGTCGCTGTTTCTAGGCTCTTTCTTCGCTCTCAGGCTGGGCAACTACAAGGCTTGGGGGCCATTGGGGTGCAGCCCAACACTCACCTTCCTTTGTCTACATAATATTGATTTTATCCCTAGCTCCATTCTGGGATCTCTTCTGACCCCACTCACTCTTGGGTGAGTTCATGACTTCAATTCAATGCCCTCCAAATATCTATCTCATTTTCAACCCCCAGATTCCTATTTCTAAGAGCAGCTTACTCTGTTTCGATCTCCTACAAGACCCCCAAATTCAACAAGAACAGAAATAAATTTAATTATCTCTCCCCTCCATTCCCATCATGCTTTTTCTCCTCGTTATACTTTTAATACTGGCATGCTGTCCATGTGGCCATCTAAGAGAAAAATCGAGGACCCATGTTATTCTTTATTTCCCATGGTTTCCTAGTTATAAAAGTAGACTCTAGAGTCCTTGTCTGAGTTTGAATTCCAGCTTGACAGGGCCTCTACTTACTATTGGTGTGACCTTGGGGAAGATACTTGACTGCTCAGTGCCTTAGTTTCTGCATTTGTAAAATGGAGATAAAAATTGAATGAACACCTTGGGGTTCTGAGCACTAAATGTGCTATGTATAAAGTTCTTAGAATGTTACCTGGCAAAGAGTGCGCACTCAGTGTTGGCTTTGATTGTCATGATTATCACCATTATCGTTACTTTCAGGTGGTAACTCCTGATTCACTGCTATTGCCTTCTGGGACTTTGTAATCTCTACCATGGACTATTGAGCTAAAGACTCCTCAGTGTTTTCTTGCCTTCAGTCAATCCCTGTCTTAATTTATGCTTTGCTCTGCCACTTGAGTGAAACTACAGGTTTATTTTTTCTTTTTTAAGTTTTTATTGGAGTATAGTTGAGTTTCTGTTGTACAGAAAAATGAATCAGTTATGCATATACCTATACCCACTCTTTTTTAGATTCTTCTCCCATATAGGTCATTACAGAGTATTGAGAAGAATTCCCTCTGCTATACCTACAGGCTTATTTTTAATCTACTCTATATTCTATGCATATTGTTTGTGTGTTTCTCTACTTGACCAATATTAGTAAGAGGAACAAGAATATCTTATAGATCTTTCTATTTTCAGTGCTTGGCATAGAACTAAAATGTAAATCTTTGTTAAACCAAATAACGAATGAATGTTCATTTATTTAGAACTATGATGTAATACAAAGCCTAAAATTTCAGTCATTGTATTATTATATTTACTAAATAGTGTCCTGAACAGACGAGAGAGAGAAAAAAAGTAATTGTTGCTATTACTCTTTGTGTATTTAAAACATATAATAAATAAAAGTTTCATGAGCAGGAGTGAGCTTGAATATCTAAAATAATGTCTGTTGGGTTTAAACTCCATACTCCATTTAGAAGAATTTTACACAGATAGTTGCAGGAAGTTTCTAGGTTTAATTTAACACCTTTCTGTCTAAATAGACTTCCTCTGGCTAATCTTTTACCCTTGAATGAGGCCAATTAGAAACCACTTTTAAATGTTTTCTTAGAGAATTAAGAATCTATGATAGGCCCTCTATAACTAACCCTGCTAGGGAATTCAAGAACTTCATGACTGTTGAGCCCGTCACTAGGTGACAGACAAATATATGACACCACCCTCTTTGCCAGGGTGCCCAGGACAACACAATGGGTTCTCCCATTAGACGAGGTAAGTTAAAGCCTACAGTCCACATTTTATTCTGGTTAGTCAGCATCCAATTGACTGTTACTCTTTTTAAAAAAACGGAAGTGGTGGAAACTTTGCAGTTATGACTAGCTATTTTGAAAAAACAAGGATTAAAGAATAATAATTTCTTCTGAGCTTATTCTTTGGATACATTCTGGCTGTGCCAAAGGACTCATTAATTCAATCAGTACAAGCATCAAATCCAAATCATTCTGGGAAAAAATCAGTTTATTCAATAATAATTTATTTTACTTCAAATTTAGACATGACCATAAAATTATACTCAGAGCAACAATTCTGAAAATTGACTTAATGATGGGTTTGATTGGGCTTGACAATTAATTAGGGCTTTCTGAAAGCAGAATTGTATATTTTTCTTTGGTGGTGAATTACTGCCTGAGATTGAAGAGTCAATTTTCCATGGTTTTAAATGGCAAAGACATTTATTTCTAAATGAATAAGGATTTATGCATAACTACCTTAATTATAAATACTAATTTGAGAATATAATACTTATTTTGTATATTACTCAAATAGGAAATAATTACTATATTTTCTGAAATCATTTAAATTTTTATTATCATTCAGTGTCTATATTCGAATTTAAGTTTTTCCTTATCTATGCTTCGATTCTTTACTAAATTATATGCTTCCAAATTGAGAAATTGCCTTGGATATGTCTTTGTCTTATCTTTCCACAATGCTTTTAACATATTGGATATATAAAAAAATAAACAAAGCTTCCATTTAGGTATATAAATTTACTGTTTATATACCTTTTAATCCACAAAGAAACTTTATGGGGTAAGTACTACTGTGTATATTTTATAAACGAAAAATCAGAGATTGAGAGATTTTAAAGAACCTTTCACCCAGTTTCACTTGTATAGAAAGTATAGAGGGGGCTTCCCTGGTGGCGCAGTGGTTAAGAATCTGCCTGCCGATGCAGGGGACACAGGTTCGAGCCCTGGTCCGGGAAGATCCCACATGCCGCGGAGCAACTAAGCCCATGTGCCACAACGACTGAGCCTGCACTCTAGAGCCCCCAAGCCACAACTACTGATCCCGCATGCCACAACTACTGAAGCCCATGCGCCTAGAGCCCGTGCTCTGCAACAAGAGAAGCCACCACAATGAGAAGCACGTGCACTACAATGAAGAGTAGCCCCCGCCCACCGTAACTAAAGAAAGCCATTGTGCAACAACGAAGACCCAATGCAGCCAAAACTAAATTAATTAATTAATTAAAAAGAAAAAAGAATGTATAGAAGGTGTAAAGGCCCATGACTCTTTCCACCATGACATACTGCATGGAATATTGATTATTACTAAAGACAGGCCCTTAAAAAGTAGTATATAAGTCCCAGATAAATCTTTGGTTAAAAGTTACTCAGCGGAATAATTGAAAAAAATTCCATGGAATTTGATAAAAGGCCCAAGATCAGCTAGGAAGCTTCTAAGGAAGACCAGAAAACAAGGGCTTGCCATAGCCAATGTCAGAACTTAGTATGAATCTACAGTAAGTCAGATGGTATGGTACTGGTTCAAGGAGAGAAAGAAAAAAATGACCAACAGATTTCTTAATAAAGATCCCAGAAAGATATCCACTTTGTTACTGTGTAATGTGTCATCTTAGCTAAGTTTGAACTGTGCTTCTTAGAGTTCCCATAGTTTTGCTTAGAATGACATTTTTGAAACCTTCATTCATTACACTAGCTCATTCATTACACTAGTTCAAGGGCCAATTCACAACTCCTACCAATAATTTT
Organism: Delphinapterus leucas; assembly: GCF_059928025.1. Lineage (NCBI taxonomy): Eukaryota > Metazoa > Chordata > Mammalia > Artiodactyla > Monodontidae > Delphinapterus > Delphinapterus leucas. The sequence continues at coordinate 68,692,125 of NC_143139.1, forward strand.
TTTCCAATCACCTTAACCAAAAGTGGATCGTACCTTCTCTGTACCTCTGTGACACCTCCTTACCTATTCTTTAAAAGAACAGATCTTCTGTAGAAAAATATCACAGTATTTAACCTTCAATTTAAGTAAAAAACTACCAACATTTAGTATTCCAAGGTTGCTGCTTGGTTGAACATTTGCTCTTTTAAGATATTAATAGGTGCTTTTAGAAAGAAAGAAAAAGAAGAAAGTAAATTTGGATACATTTGGCAAATGCTGTCAAATATTAACTACCTATTGGTTACTAACAGTGATAACTAGCTTACAAAGTTCTCTGAAAAACCTGGAAGTAAAGAATTCCTAAATTTGTTTAAGCCAGTCTTTTCTATACTTTTTGCCCACAGAACACACTTTTCTTCCAAAATCCTTAAATTTCACTGCATTTAGAGTAGAAAATTCTTATGGTGCTTTCTGTCATTTTTGTTAAAATTTAGTTTAATTTTTTGAATAAATAATCCATATGTTTCAAATATCAGAATAATGCAGAAACATTACATTTAGATTTTTCTTTTCCATCCTGTGCTTGTCCATTACTCTCATGATTAGCCATTTTTTAGATTCTTGTCTATGCTTCCAGTGCTTCTTTCATCAAACACAAGGCAATTAAAACACAGCAATATATTTTATTTATCCTTTTTTCTTAAAAAATAATACAGTATATTACACTGTTCTATACTTAATTTTTTTCACTTAAAAATATATCATGGGGGCTTCCCTGGTGGCGCAGTGGTTGAGAGTCCACCTGCTGAAGTAGGGGACATGGGTTCGTGCCCTGGTCTGGGAAGTTCCCATGTGCCGCAGAGTGGCTGGGCCCGTGAGCCATGGCTGCTGAGCCTGTGTGTCCGGAGCCTGTGGTCTGCAATGGGAGAGTCCACAACAGTGAGAGGCCTGAGTACCACAAAAAAAGAAAAAAAAAAAATATATCATGGACTTCTTTCCACATTAGTATATAAAGGGCTTCTTTATTCTTCTTTACAGTTGTATAATATTCCATTGAGTGGACATGTAGTGGCTTATTTCATCAGTTCCCTAAATTTGGATAAATACATTGTTTTAAAACTATTGCTGTTACAAAAAATGCCACCATGAATAAACTTGTATGTGTGTCATTTCATAGATGTGGCAGTATATCTATAGGATAAATTCCAAAGATTAGTAGGTCAAAGAGTGAATACATTTGTAATTATTAGAAATTACCAACTCACTCCTCATAGAAATCTCATTCTCCTCTCCCACAGTCTGTTTCACTGTAGCCTTGACAACAAAATGTGTTTTCAAACTTTGAATTTTGCTAAAGTTATACTTGGAAAATGATAATTTAATTTATATTTTCTCTTACTATAATTGAGGTATGGAGCATTATTTAATATGTTTAAGGATCATTTGTATTAATTTTTCCAGGAAATATGAATTCACATCCTTAGTTTATTTTCTTTTTGAGATTTATTATTAATGAGATAGTATTAATGAGATGAGCCCTTTGTGTGATATGAGTTCCAATTCTGCTTGCCATTTATCTCCTAATTTTGCTTCTGATAGTCTTGATATTTATGTCATTAAAAATGTTTAATCTTTTTTCTTTCTTTTTGTGGTTGTTTCTGAATTTTGGTTCTGGAGGATTGTGTTTTCCTAAATGATCACAAAATCTTCCATCCCACACACTCTTCTTACAATGTAACTGAATTAGCTTGCTAGGGCAGCTATAACAAAGTACCACAGGCTTTTTTAAACAACAGAAATTTATTGTCTCACAATTCTGGAGGCGAGAAGTACTAGATAAAGGTGTTGGTAGGATTGATCTCTTCTAAGGCCTTTCTTCTTGACTTGTAGATGGCTGTCTTCTTTGTCTTCATATAGTCTTTGATCTAATCTCTTCTTATAAGGAAACCATTTATACTGGTTTGGGGCACACACCAATGACCTCATTTAACCCTAATTGCCTCTTTAAAGGACATATCTCCAAATACAGTCATATTCTGAGGTAGTGGGGATTAGTGAATTTGTGCGGGAACACAGTTTAGCTCATGACAGTAACTGTGACATTCTTACACCCAAGAAGTGGAATCTGTTTCCTCCCTTTAAATCTCGATGGGTCTTTTGACTGCCTCAATCAGTAGAGTATGGCAGAAGTGATACTAGGTGACTTCCAGGGCTAGGTGTTAAAAAAAACATAGATCCCACTTGAATCACTCTTTTTGGAATGCTGGCCCTAGAGAAGACAGCCATTATGCTGTGAGGAAGCCCAAATTACCACACGTAGAAGCCGATGTTGAGGAACTGGGACCCCCAGACAACAGTCACCAACAACCTCACGCAAGAGAGTAAAGAAGCCTTTGGATGATCCCAGCATCCAGCCTCCAGGTCTTTGAGCCTTGGCTCTAGGCATCATAAGACCTCCTCTGCTCTACCCCATCAGAATTTCTCACCCTTACTTTACACCCATCTGAGGATTGCATCTCCTTTGGAACGTTTTCTGACATACAGTGTGTAGTATTGATCAACATTTAACTTCTTCCAGGTGATTACTCAGTTCTCCGAATGCTATGAGTTAAAAATTTATGTTTGCCCATGATTTAAGATGCAGGGGTTTTTTTTGAATTTTATTTTGTTTATTTTTTTATACAGCAGGTTCTTATTAGTTATCCATTTTATACATATTAGTGTATATATGTCAATCCCAAACTCCAAATTCATCACATCCCCCCACCACCACTGTCCTCCCTTGGTGTCCATACGTTTTTTTCTCTATATCTGTGTCTAAATTTCTGCCCTGCAAACTGGTTCATCTGTACCATTTTTCTAGGTTCCACATATATGTGTTAATATACGCTATTTGTTTTTCTCTTTCTGATTTACTTCACTTTGTATGACAGTCTCTAGATCCATCCACATCTCTACAAATGACCCAATTTCGTTCCTTTTTCTGGCTGAATAAAATTCCAGTGTATACATGTACCACATCTTCTTTATCCATTGGTCTGTCAATGGGCATTTAGGTTGCTTCCATGACCTGGCTATTGTAAACAGAGCTGCAATGAACATTGGGGTGCGTGTGTCTTTCTGAATTATGGTTTTCTCAGGGTATATACCCAGTAGTGGGATTGCTGCATCATATGGTAGTTCTATTTTTAGTTTTTTAAGGAACCTCCATACTGTTCTCCATAGTGGCTGTATCAATTTACATTCCTACCAGCAGTGCAAGACGGTTCCCTTTTCTCCACACCCTTTCCAGCATTTATTCTTTGTAGATTTTTTTTTTTTTTTTTTTTTTTTTGCGGTACGCGGGCCTCTCACTGTTGTGGCCTCTCCTGTTGTGGAGCACAGGCTCCAGACGCACAGGCTCAGCGGCCATGGCTCATGGGCCCAGCCGCTCCGCGGCATATGGGATCTTCCCGGACCGGGGCACGAACCCGTGTCCCCTGCATCGGCAGGCGGACTCTCAACCACTGCGCCACCAGGGAAGCCCCTCTTTGTAGATTTTTTGATGATGGCTATTCTGACTGGTAAGAGGTGATACCTCATTGAAGTTTTGATTTGCATTTCTCTAATGATTAGTGATGTTGAGCAGCTTTTCATATGCTTCTTGGCCATCTGTATGTCTTCTTTGGAGAAATGTCTATTTAGGTCCTCTGCCCATTTTTTGATTGGGTTGTTTGTTTTTTTAATATTGAGCTGCATGAGCTGTTTATATATTTTGGAGATTAATCCTTTGTTCATTGATTCATTTACAAATATTTTCTCCCGTTCTGAGGGTTGTCTTTTTGTCTTGTTTGTAGTTTGCTTTGCAAAAGCTTTTAAGTTTCATTAGGTCCCATTTGTTTATTTTTGTTTTTATTTCCATTACTCTAGGAGGTGGACCAAAAAAGATCTTGCTGTGATTTATGTCAAAGAGTGTTCTTCCTATGTTTTCCTCTAAGAGATTTTTTTTTTTTAAAGACACCAATTGTACTTGAACATTTGTAACTTTTTTAAAAATTTTAAAAAATGTTTGGCTGTGTTGGGTCTTCATTTCTGTGTGAGGGCTTTTTCTAGCTGCGGCAAGTGGGGGCCACTCTTCATCGTGGTGCACAGGCTTCTCACTATCGCAACCTCTCTTGTTGCGGAGCACAGGCTCCAGACGCGCAGGCTCAGTAGTTGTGGCTCATGGGCCTAGTTGCTCCACACCATGTAGGATCTTCCCAGACCAGGGCTCAAACCCGTGTTCCCTGCATTAGCAGGCAGATTCTCAACCACTGTGCCACCAGGGAAGCCCCCTCTAAGAGTTTTAAAGTGTCCAGTCTTACATTTAGGTCTCTAATCCATTTTGAGGTTTTTTTTGTGTATGGTGTTACGGAGTGTTCTAATTTCATTCTTTTACATATAGCTGTCCAGTTTGCCCAGCACCACTTATTGAAGAGACTGTCTTTTCTCCACTGTATATCATTGCCTCCTTTGTCATATACTAGTTGACCATAGGTGCCTGGGTTTATCTCTGGGCTTTCTATCCTGTTCCATTGATCAATAATTCTGTTTTTGTGCCAGTACCATATTGTCTTGATTACTGTAGCTTTGTAGTATAGTCTGAAGTCAGGGAGTCTGATTCCTCCAGCTCCTTTTTTTTTCCCCTCAAGACCACTTTGGCTATTCGGGGTCTTTTGTGTTTCCATACAAATTGTGAAATTTTTTGTTCTAGTTCTGTAAAAAATGCCATTGGTAATTTGATAGGGATTGCATTGAATCTGTAGATTGCTTTGGGTAATATAATCATTTTCACAATATTAATTTTTCCAATCCCAGAACATGGTATATCTCTCCGTCTGTTTGTATCATCTTTAATATCTTTCATCAGTGTCTTATAGTTTTCTGCATACAGGTCTTTTTTCTCCCTAGGTAAGTTTATTCCAAGGTATTTTATTCATTTTGTTGCAATGGTAAATGGGAGTGTTTTCTTAATTTCTCTTTCAGATTTTTCATCATTAGTGTGTAGGAAGGCAAGAGATTTCTGTGCATTAATTTTGTATCCTGCAACTTTACCAAATTCATTGTTTAGCTCTAGTAGTTTTCTGGTGACATCTTTAGGATTCTCTATGTAAAGTATCATGTCACCTGCTAACAGTGACAGTTTTACTTCTTTTCCAATTTGTATTCCTTTTATTTCTTTTTCTTCTCTGATTGCCATGGCCAGGACTTCGAAAACTATGTTGAATAATAGTGGTGAGAGTGGACATCCTTGTCTTCTTCCTGATCTTAGAGGAAATGCTTTCAGTTTTTCACCATTGAGAATGATGTTTGCTGTGGGTTTCTTGCATATGGCCTTTATTATGTTGATGTAAGTTCCCTCTGTGCCCACTTTCTGGAGAGTTTTTATCATAAATAGGTGTTGAATTTTTTCAAAAGTTTTTCTGCATCTATTGAAATGATCATATGGTTTTTCTTCTTCAATTTGTAAATATGGTGTATCACATAGATTGATTTGCATATATTGAAGAATCCTTGCATCCCTGGGATAAATCCCATGCGATCATGGTGTATGATCCTTTTAATGTGTTGTTGGATTCTGTTTGCTAGTATTTTGTTGAGGATTTTTGCATCTATATTCATCAGTGATATTGGTGTGTAATTTTCTTTTTTTGTAGTACTATTAATTTTCTGTTTGGATGATCTGTCCATTGGTGTAAGTGAGGTGTCAAAGTCCCCCACTATTATTGTGTTACTGTCAATTTCCTCTTTTATAGCTGTTAGCAGTTGCCTTATGTATTGAGGTACTCCTATGTTGGGTGCATATATATTTATAATTGTTATAGCTTCTTCTTGGATTGATCCCTTGATCATTATGTAGTGTCCTTCCTTCTCTCTTTTAATAGTCTTTATTTTAAAGTCTATTTTATCTGACATGAGTATTGCTACTCCAGCTTTCTTTTGATTTCCATTTGCATGGAATATCTTTTTCCATCCCCTCACTTTCAGTCTGTATGTGTCTCTAGGTTTAAAGTGGGTCTCTTGTAGACAGCATATATATGGGTTTTGTCTTTGTGTCCATTCAGCGAGCCTGTGTCTTTTGGTTGGAGCATTTAATCCATTCACGTTTAAGGTAATTATCGATATGTATGTTCCTATGACCATTTTCTTAATTGTTATGGGTTTGTTTTTGTAGGTCCTTTTCTTCTCTTGTGTTTCCTGCCTAGAGAAGTCCTTTAGCATTTGTTGTAGAGCGGGTTTGGTGGTGCTGAATTCTCTTAGCTTTTGCTTCTCTGTAAAGCTTTCGATTTCTCTGTCGAATCTGAATGAGATCCTTGCTATGTAATCTTAGTTGTAGGTTCTTCCCTTTCATCACTGTAAATATATCATCCCACACTCTTCTGGCTTGTAGATTTTCTGCTGAGAAATCAGCTGTTAACCTTATGGGAGTTCCCTTCTATTTTATTTGTCATTTTTCCCTTGTTGCTTTCAATAATTTTTCTTTGCCTTTAATCTTTGTCAATTTGATTAGTATGTGTCTTGGCGTGTTTCTCCTTGGTTTATCCTGTGTGGAACTCTCTGCACCTTCTGGACTTGGGTGGCTACTTCCTTTCCCATGTTAGGGAAGTTTTCAACTGTAATCTCTTCCTCTTTCTCCTGTTGTATGTTTGTCACCTACTGCAGCCTGTCCTTTCTCTCTCTCTTCTCCTTCTGGGATCCCTATAATATGAATGTTGTTGTGTTTAATGTTGTCCCAGATGTCTCTTAGCTGTCTTCATTTCTTTTCATTCTTTTCTTTTTCCATGGCAGTGAATTCCACCATTCTGTCTTCCAGTCACTTATCCATTCTTCTGCCTCAGTTATTCTTCTACTGGTTCCTTCTAGTGTATTTTTCATTTCATTTATTGTATTGTTCATCTCTGTTTGTTTGTTCTTTAATTCTTCTGGGTGTTTCTTCTTTAATTCTTCTAGGTCTTTGTTAAACATTTCTTGTATCTTCTTGATCTTTGCCTCCATTCTTTTTCCAAGGTCCTGGATCATCTTCACTATCAGTGAATTCTTTTTCTGGAAGGTTGCCTATCTCCACTTCATTTAGTTGTTTTTCTGGAGTTTTATCTTGTTCCTTCATCTGGTACATAGCCCTCTGCCTTTTCATCTTGTCTATCTTTCTGTGAATGTGGTTTTTGTTCCACAGGCTGCAGGATTGTAGTTCTTCTTGCTTCTGCTGTCTGCCCTCTGGTGGATGAGGCTATCTAAGAGGCTTGTGCAAGTTTCCTGTTGGGGGGGACTAGTGATGGGTAGAGCTGAGTGTTGCTCTGGTGGGCAGAGCTCAGTAAAACTTTAATCTGCTTGTCTGCTGATGGGTGGGGCTGGGTTCCCTCCCTGTTTGTTGTTTGGCCTGAGGCAACCCAACACTGGAAACTACCTGGCTCTTTGGTGGGGCTAATGGCGAACTCTGGGAGGGCTCATGCCAAGGAGTAATTCCCATAACTTCTGGTGCCAGTGTCCTTGTCCCCGTGGTGAGCCACAGCCACCCCCCGCCTCTGCAGGAGACCCTCCAACACTAGCAGGTAGGTCTGGTTCAGTCTCCTATGGGGTCACTGCTCCTCCCCCTGGGTCCCAATGCACACACAACTTTGTGTGTGCCCTCCAAGAATGGAGTCTCTGTTTCCCCCAGTCCTGTCGAAGTCCTGAGGTAAAATCCCCCTAGCCTTCAAAGTCTGATTCTCTAGGTAATTCCTCCTCCCATTGCCAGACCCCCAGGTTGGGAAGCCTGATGTGGGGCTCAGAACCTTCACTCCAGTGGGTGGACTTCTGTGGTATAAGTGTTCTCCAATTTGTGAGTCACCCACCCAGCAGTTATGGGATTTGATTTCATTGTGATTGCACCCCTCCTACCATTTCATTGTGGCTTCTCCTTTTCTTTGGATGTGGGGTATCTTTTTTGGTGAGTTCCAGTGTCTTCCTGTTGATGATTATTCAGCAGTTAGTTGTGATTTTGGTGCTCTCACAATGGGGAGTGAGCACACATCCTTCTACTCCGCCATCTTGAACCAATCTCCACTAGATGCAGTTTTCATTATACAATAAATACAGTGTGTGAAATAGGATCTCTTTTCAACTTTCAATTCTGTTCTGTACTATTCATGCTATAATACCACACTATTTTAATTATCAAAGCTTTATATTATGTTTGCTATTTTACTCTCAGGTGGGGCTAGTCCCTCTAGTTATAGTAACGTAATCTTTAATGTCATGTCCACTGGACTGTCATTAAAAAAGGCTACACATGATCAATAACTGTGCCCTGAAAGGGCACTCAATGTCAAAAGAATCTTACATTTCTGAAAGCCATGGGTCTTGTTTGGGCTATCTCTGATGAGGATTGATATTTTAAAGATGATATTCATCTACCTCTCTTTCAGCATCTGTAAATTTCCATTCATTAAGATGATTAACATATATCAAAGAATTTTCTTGTGGAGCTGGCCAAAGTTGCTATCTGCTTTCTGTTCAAGACAATGAGGTTGATGCCATATACATGCATATACGGTTTTTTTAGTATCTGCTCTCCTTTTTGTTTCTGTAATTTAAGCCTTATATCTGAAATTGTTTTGCTATTTTACTTCTGTTTTCTTCCTTCTACTGGTTTCCTCTTTCTCCTGTTATATGTTTGTCACCTATTGCAGCCTGTAAAACTATACTGAGTTCTCGTATTTCTCATCTTCCACTGAATCAGAAATTGCTACATTAAGGTGTTTTTGTTGTTGGTGTTGATGCTGTAATGTTGGGTTATAATTTCTAAATGCTTTGTGACAGCTTTTTTTCCTAGTGAATTTTATTCTAGTGAGTTTTTCTCATATTTATTGTAGTTTTGTAACTTTAAGCTTTTCTTGTAACATATTTTTTAAAATTTCCATAAAACATTTGTATTTAAAAGAGATGGATTTACCTGGATAACTATGAGCAGATGATTTCTCTCTCTCTCTCTCTCTCTCTCTCTCTCTCTGTGTGTGTGTGTGTGTGTGTGTGTGTGTGTGTTGGTGGCAGGGGGGTGCAGTGGTGCTGCTGGGCTTGGAAGGCAAGAAAAGGGCCAGGATAGCTTCCAAATTTACAATCCTGGATCCTTGTCCCTCTAGGTATTGCAGGATTCTGTAACATTTAAAATGTATGGCCCCTGTATAATTTTTTCTTATTTCACTGGTTGTTTTGAAGAAAAAGTCAAGCACAGTTCTGCGTATATAATGAACATACAGAGTATGGAAATTCTCTTTTTAGCTTTTCTTTGACCTGATTTGACTGTTCTATAAAAGTTAGAAAATGGTTGGCTTCTATTTTTGCATACATTTAAACACAGAAAGCAAATAAATGTTGCAGTTTGAATAGCTAAAATCTTGCCTCAATAATTCTGTGTACTTTTCTTGGCATCAACCTCACTGTCTTGAACAGAAAGCAGATAGCAATTTTGGCCTGCTCCATAAGGAAATTCTTTGATATTTGTTAATCATCTTAATAAATGGAAATTTACAGATGCTGGAAGAGAGATGGAGGAGTATCATCTTAAAAATATCAATCCTCATCAGAGATAGTACCAACAAGACCCTTGGCTTTAAGTGATGAAGGATTCTTTTGACATTGAGTGCCCTTTCAGGGCACAGTTATTGATCATGTGTTGCCTTTTTTTTATGACAGTTCAGCGGACAATATTAGTACAGTTATCATGAAATTAAAGATTACACATTTTTGACTAATGTATGAAATCAATAATCATTCAAATGTATCCCTTCAGTTAAAACCTATTTGTATACATTTAATAAATAAAAAGGTTTTTTTATATTTGATGTTTGAATGGTTTAGCTAAACCAACAAAAATAAAGATATAAATTAAAACTATGTAAATCTTGTAAATACATGCAAAAATAAAATCAGCATGTACACTGTAGTGGAAAAAGTTATTGTTTATTCTTTATTGAAAATAGATATATAAATTTAAAAAATGTATCTAAGTTCATTCTAGTTCACATATATAACCATGTGAAATTATTTTATGTACCTGCATAATTCTTTATGGAGAATTGTGTCATCTTGACATATTAAGAAACAAGACATTTATTAATATACTGTAATAATCTATACATACTTTTAGGAAATATCTTTCAGTATATACTTTAGGAAACTTGGATAATTTATGAAATTGAACTTGGCAGCTCAAAAGAGAGAGAGAGAGCCAAAATTTATGTTCTCTGGCTACTGTATTTCAGTAGCTTGCTTATGAAATAGCTATTTAAATAATTTTTTAGGGAGAAAAACTTTAAAAAATCTAAATTTATTGTCATTTGTTGGAAATTGAAATATTCATAAGTATTTATCGGCATAAGTGGATTTATTTTTGCCATTTGAAACCTAAGCTAAAAGCTTGGTGAAAATGAACTTCCTTTTCAAAGATTTACAATTCTTCATTTTTTTTTTTTCTGTGGGAACAGAAATGCTGAAATATCATTTTCCCTTTAAGAGTACAGTATTTGTGTTTCAGAGCCAAACCAAACTAAAGCCATCTGGGAACTTGCCATTCCTCACCTTTCAACTTATTCACTGAGTGGAGATGATGACCCACAGCTCTCATTGTTTTGGCACTTAAGTTCACCTCAACAACTGTTGAATGAATGCCATTCATTTGCCCATGTGATTTTTATCTGTCTTTATTATTTTCAATTTGTTTTCTGTAAGTCTGTCTCCTGATCCAGCAATAAGTTCTTAACCATGTATAATTATTTTTTTATACATCTCAATTCTAAGTATAGTGCTAATCATGAAATATAGGTGAATAGTTATCTGTGAATTCCATAGAAATTGATGACCTATAAGACTTAGAAGATTTCAGCTTCCAAGTCTGGTAGAGAGCATTTTAAAACGTTCTATTCTAAAATCCTTATTGCATCACTGAAACTACACAGCATATTATTGCAAACATCTCCTGTGTTCTTGCATTACATGTCTTCTCCAGTTTGCGCTTAGTCCAGACCTCGATACCCCAGAGATATGATCAGTGAGAAGGATAGTGGTTCTTCCTTCAGGGAGGTCCAGCCACTTAGAAATGATAGACTAAAAAAGTAGTCAAATACATAAAAGTTAAAAATTGTGATAAATGCTATTAAGGAATAAATTAGGTCCTGAGATAGAGAGTAACAGAAGACTTACTTTTGATTGGGTAGTCAGAGGATTCTTCTCTGAGGAGGAAATTTAAGGTGAGAGATGAAGTATTAGAGCCAGCCAAGTGAACAGATAGAGATACATTATGAATTGCAAAAATTTCAAAGACAGTATATGTCTTAAACACTCCATTTGTATTTACTTCTACTAATAAAAAATATTTATTTATAACATTTTATTTACCACTTATTTTGTGCCAAGCACTGTTCTAAGGGCTTTATTTGAATGGTCTCATTTAAAATTCACAACCTATTGGGGATGTTATTAGTGGGATACTACTATAATTTTTTTTTTTTATAAATTATTTATTTTTTGGCTGCGTTGGGTCTTCGTTGCTGGGCGTGGGCCTTCTCTAGTTGTGGCAATCAGGAGCCACTCTTCCTTGCACTGCATGGGCTTCTCACTGCTGTGTCCTCTCGTTATGGAGCATAGGCTTTAGGTGAACAGGCTTCAGTAGTTGTGTCACATGGGCTCAGTAGTTGTGGCTTGCAGGCTCTAGAGCACAGGCTTGATAGTTGTAGTGCATGGGCCTAGCTGCTCCTCAGTATGTGGGATCTTCCCGGACCAGGGCTCGAACCCGTGTTCCCTGCATTGGCAGGCAGATTCCTAACCACTGCGCCACCAGGGGAGTCCAATACTACTATAATTTTTATTTTACAATTTGAGAAAATTGTAGCCCAGAAAGGTTAAGTAACTTGCTCAAATTTGTTTCAGTTAGATCCTTCATTATGGGGCACCAGTAATGAAAACTTTTTGATCATCAATTGTGCTAGAAAATAATCTATTTTTTTCCTTTATATAAATTTATTTTTTCTGCATATAACCTTAGTGATCTTAAAGTAAGTCGCTCATAAACATTTGATTATCCTAATTTCATAAACACAATTAACATGTTTACAATCACACATGATGAAAATCTTGGAATTGAAGTCATCTTTAACTCCACCCATTGCCTCTTCCTCCACATCCAATCAATAGTCAAGATGTATTGGTTCTACTTCCCTGTAGTCTTGTAACCTTAGTGTCTTCCTTTTTGTTCCTATCGTCTCCACTATAGTTACTTTATCATAATATTCTTTAAACCACTCTAAAAAATTCCTAACTAATGTCCTACTCGTTTGTTCCCAGTTTAATTCATCCTTAACACTGCTTCCAGATAAATCTTCATGAAGCACAGCCATAATCATGTGATTCACAATTTCAAAGCTCTTCTAAAAACTCTGTCTTGCCTCGTGAATTACATCCTTATCTCTTGACTTTGACATTTAAGACATTCCACAATGCAGTCTACCTGTTTTACAGCCAATAGAGAAAGCTTATGCCAGCTCCCAAGAGTGAATGTTAACTTTTTAGCAATTTTGTTAGCCAATTGTCAAACACAGCCATTAAAAAATTAAATTATATAGGGGCTTCTCTGGTGGCGCAGTGGTTGAGATTCCGCCTGCCGATGCAGGGGACATGGGTTCGTGCCCTGGTCCGGGAGGATCCCACATGCCGCGGAGCGGCTAGGCCCGTGAGCCATGGCCACTGAGCCTGCGCGTCAGGATCCTGTGCTCCACAACGGGAGAGGCCACAACAGTGAGAGGCCCGCGTACCGCAAAAAAAAAAAAAAAATTAAATTAAATTATATAAACATAATTAAAAGTCTTATTAAAAACAAAGGTAATAAATACTCAAAACTCATAACATCTTAATCATTTTACTATATTTTACCATTATGCTCTTGAGGTTATTTGCATGTATTGTATCTGCATGGTGGAAATACTCTATAATGAAATACTACTTTGCATCTCCTATTAACTGTGCATGCAAGAATGTGAACTTGGTAGATTGAAATCACCATTGTGGGGACAGCAAAATATAGGCTGTGGACCAGCTGTCTGGTTTTGTATTAGAACTCAGCCATGCTTGTTCCTTTATGTATTGTCTGTGACTGCTGTTGCACTGAAATGGAGACTAGTTTTGACAGAGATGGTTGGCTCCCAAGCCTAAAATATTTACTCTCTGGACCTTTAAGAAAATCAGGGGTTGGCCATCGCAGCAGAAAGGCAGCTAAAGTTAATAGGGAAGAAAATAGGAGGGGCCCCACCTCCTAATACTATCACGTTGGGGATTAAAGTCTCAACACATGATTTTGGGGGGGACATGAACCTTCAGACCACAGCATTCATCAATTTCTCTCTTCTTATCTGACTCCCAAGTTGAAGACCCAAGATGATTTCCATCTCAAGCAGGAAATATTCCCTGAAAATAAGAGCAAAAAGAGAGTTTCTTTGTCTGAACTTCAGTATGTTTCACTTATCCTGTAATCTTCCTAAATTTTATGTGTAAAAATTTTACCTCCCTAACTGAAGTTAGGTTTCTTGAAGAAAGGAATTATGTCTTCCTTATGTTCACACAGCACAGAGTACTTCCAAAGCACTCAGGATAGAGCCTTGCACTCAGATGCTGAGAATGTTTCATGAATGAATAAATTTCTCATAGGTCTCTGTATTCCCTACAGTGCTTAATGGTGCTGAACACATTGTATTCACTCAATAAATAGTTGTTGATTGATTGATATGTTAGGAAACATAAAAGCTGAAAGTACTTGAAAATTAGACTTATATTTTATTGAAATGCAATAAAACTATCTTCGGTTTCTAAGTATTTTAATGCTTTCAACTATTGTTTCATCTTTCCATCACAGTCAAATTTTTATGCAATGTCATGAGGCTGTTGTCTGCTCAAATTTATAAGACGCTTAAAAATGCTCAGACCCCATAGCAATGCCAGGATCTAGGAAATCTGCAGTCATTTATGATTAATGATGCTCTGTGTTTTGTGAGGGATTATTAAAAACAGAAGCCTATGACTTCACTGTTTCTGACAATAACTTTGAACACAGGGTCAGTCCTTCAATTTTAACTTTTCTTTGTGAGATTAAAAGAAAGTAAAAACAATGGCATTGGGAGCTTCACCCAGATGTGACAAAATAGGAGACACAAGTTTTCAATCTGTTTCTTCCAATGAAACGCCACCTCATTCATAGAATATTGATGATGAGCAAATGTTACTGAAGGGCCAATCTAGTCATCAGAAAAACATAGAGTTCAGGACTCTATCAGGCATCACATGGTCAATTCATAGAAGATGTTAACCAAAAGACTTAAGAGCAACTTAAGACTGACTCATAACAAATGTAGTTTAATATTTGCATTTCCCTCCAGATGAGTAATTGGAACAAGAGTTATCAAGTTCCAAAAAAATCAAAGTATTCAAGGTTCCATCAAAAATGTAAGCAAGTACTGAACGTTTCCTGAAGAAAAATGTTGTACGACATAAGGACCATTTTTATTCAATTACTTAAAAATAATAATCATGTGCTCCAGCAAATAAAAGTAATAGGAACAACACAATAGTTTGCTTTTAAATGGAAAGTCCAGATTTAAGAACATACATAGTTCTCCCTCTGCTATCTTCTTATTTACTAAATATCTATAATTTACCTATAATCATCTAGGATAGGTTATTTGATTGCAGTTATTGATGTTTTAAAAAGGAATGTATGCTTTGACAAAAATGAATTCAAACTTTTCAACTCTGCTCACTGGCAAAACTTTACAATCCGTAGGAAATAAAGACTAACTTCTTAGAAGAATTAGTACAGCCTTCAAAGTACACCATTGCACTGAATTCTCTCTCTACTACCATCTTAGAAGCATTCTCTTTAATTGTCAGGTAATGTGGCAACCATATTCAGAGTAGCTGCCTGGCATGTAACTTTTTCTGTGTTACAAGCACCTCACTGGTTGCTAGGCCACAGTCTGACCTTAAATTTGTATGAAAAATTAAGTGGAAGACCAACGATTGAGTTGTGGTTTTTTTCAGTTTAATATGATTGCCCTGGAGTCTGGCAGCGGAAGAAAAAACCAGCTGCTTGATAGGAATTGTCACTTTCCAGTCCTTCAGTGAAACAGCATAAAAAGGATTTAGCTGGAGCCAGCTTTCAGCCAATCCTTCTTCCTGAAAATGTGATGATGTGAGGATAGACAGGCCTAAAGGACAGAATAATACAAAAAGTTTCTTCCTCACTTTATTACTACAAGTTAACTTCTAGGGACTTTTTGTTTTTCTTTTTAAATGGCTTCATTTGTCCTTTTTGTTTCAAAGCAGTAAAATGATATGTTAAAGCTATACAGTTAAACAGTCCCGGGCCGTAAGAACAAAGATCCTATCATGTCATGTTTTCAGTCGTTACAGTAACCCCAATTTAAGATAATCAAACAAGAGATATCTGAGAAAGAGCGCTCATTCATAATTATGGAGTTTCAAACCTTTTCTATTAAACTGAACAGAATGTGTGAATTAGAGGGTGTTGTAACATGTGCTGAAGTAAAGCTCTTTGCAGTTAATGTCACAAGGAAGTGAGTTATAATTTTGTATTAAGACACCTTTCTCTTTAAGTAATAAGTTATGATGTTGCTTTCTACCACAGAGAAAGCAGTCCTCAATTTGTAGATTTGTTTTTTTTGGTTGTTTATTTTAATTACATTACCTATCCTTGCATCTATGCCTTCAGTATTTGACCAATACTTTTCAAAATACTGTACATTGTAACTAGACCAAAATGTTCTGGATGTGGATATCTAAAAATGTTGGTTAAGCTCCAAGAACTGGAAAATACAAATAATTGGCTCAAAAAGATTGTTGTTAGTATTTCTTCTTTGCATTTTGTAGGTCAAACAAATTAGAAACAAATAATAGAAATGTAAAATACTTTGCTGTGTTTTAAAAATTGTCCCAGACCCATGAAGTAAATCAACAACATACCTTGTACCCTCCCCCTACAAAGGAATGTAGTTTTCAAAAACTCTCTATGCACTCCTGACTTTCATTCATTCACTCCTTTCTACAGTAAGTATTTATTGAGCACCTATCATGATGAAGCATTATGCTAGGTCCTGAAGATGTAGTAATAAAGAAGGCAGGCATGAAACCATTCTCATGAAGCTTACACATCTAGGGACATGAAATGGACTATAAACAAGTACATTAAAAATAATGAAAAACATTAGGAAATGATGTCTCCCTGTGGAGGTGACTTTTCAGCTGAGATCTAAATGACTGCATGCACCAGTTATGTGACTATCTGTACAGAAAATCTGTACAAGCAGAGAATGCAGAGGCCCTGAGGTAATAAGCTTGATGTTTGAGGAACTGAAGTAAAGGTACCCATGGCTAGAGCCTAGTGTGAGGGAGCAGAAGAGGTTGAGAAGAGATGGGAAAGAATGGTGGGGCTAGATCACATACAGCCTCACTGGCAGGGCAGGGAGGTTGGAGTTTCTTTAGCTGTGATGGAAAGCAATTAGAAGATTTTAAGGAGGGGAGTAATATGATTTGATTTATGTTTTTAAAAAGATCCCTCTCTCTGCTCTTGAAAAGAACAGATTGTAAGAGAGCAACACTTGAGGCTGACTTCTAATCACTCTTATTGCTGTAGAGGAGACTATGCGAGACAACCTTGAATAGGAAAGGGGTTTGTGTATCTAATGGAATTCTCATAAACTTCTCCTGTTTTGTTTTTTAAAAATCTGTCTTTCATGTGTGCTGTGAGCATTACCTTGCCTCTGTTCCCTGAGATGCTGTTTTTCCCCCATTCCCCAATCTTCTGTATCTACAAGGTATATCTCCTTTATGAAATCTTCCTCTATCATAATAGAGTAAATATATATGGAAATAAATACATCTTCAATAACAAATCATAAATTAGAATAATAGGTAATAATAGTAGCTATAAAAAGAACTGCTAATAGCCATAATAATATTATAATAATTGGGGCAGATTCAATTTATCTTAACAAAAAGATGAAGCAAAAGATATTGTTCTCTTATACAAATAAAAAAGACTCAAAGGGGTCAATAAATTGACCAGCTGCTGAGTAGGGAACCACAGGTTTTCTAACAAAAAAGCTTCTGTTTGTTTTCACTATTCTAAGTTGTCCTTTTAGTGGAAAATTTATTCTTTTTTGCCAGTTACTGGGGATCTTGGCAGGAGTCAATATCAAAGAGAAGAATGCTCCCATGTATGCTTGCAGGTACAGACAGAAATATCAATAGGTAAAAGTTACTATTCTAACCAGGGCTAACATCCTCATGCTTACAAAATATGCAATGAAATATGAATATGAAATAGCAGAACCTTATTTCAAGAGACTAGGAAAGGAAGGAACACAGAGTGATGGTTAATAACATGTAGTTGTGTTCCTGTTCACATGTACAAGGGATACTGCATGCTTAATAACGTAACTGTGTTAGTGCCTTTTCAAACAGTAAAAGTCTATAGGTAACAGCTTCACATCCAGTTTGTGAATACAGTGTGGTGCCATAACACTGCCATGGTCATCATTATCTCCCTGTTTTAGAGTAAGTGATAGCCACAGAATTATACAATTGCCAAAGCAGAATGAATCAGATAACAAACTGATCCTGTTTACCAATTTCCCCCTTTATCACCCATCCCTCCTTGGCTACATTAGGTAGTAGGAGCATAAGAAAAGAATGATGCACATAAATTATCTATGAAGACCGATTTCGACACACATCCTGAAGTTAGAGTTCTTGAAAGTCCATTGTGGATTTCCTTTGTTGCACTATGCCAGGAACCACTTTTAAGTCAAAGGGAGTAAATTATGGTACCTAATTATCCTTTTGGCTGGTTGGATTCTAATTACAATCTTAGCCCACTGAGGTAAATAGAAATTGCTTCTGAATCAATAATTTGAGGTTGATTCTCACAGGGTAGCTACAAGGAATGTTTATCAGTCAATCCATCTATAAAACTGAGCTGCCCAAGAGGTTAACTTTGTTTTGTATTAGCACATAATGGAAGAATTAAACAATGCCTGATTTCAAAATAGATTTCACTTTAAACAGAGAAAGGTTGAAGAGTATAACCACATTAGGTAGCTTAAAATAAAATTAAAAATATCATACTTCACCTATATAAAAAACAGATCTATATTGTAATTAACTTTTAAAAGGATGAAAAAAAGGGGATGAAAAATTATGCCCTATTTTGAATTGCAGAATGTAATTTTTATTTTCTTAAAATTCCCTTTTGGGCTTCCCTGGTGGCACAGTGGTTAAGAATCCGCCTGCCAATGCAGGGGACACGGGTTCAAGCCCCGGTCCAGGAAGATCCCACATGCCTGGAAGCAACTAAGCCCGTGCACCACAACTAATGAGCCTGCGCTCTAGAGCCCGCGAGCCACAATTGCTGAAGCCCGCACGCCGAAAGCCCGTGCTCCGCAACAAGAGAAGCCACCGCAATGAGAAGCCCGTGCACCACAACAAAGAGTAGCTCACGCTCGCCGCAACTAGAGAAAGCCCACACGCAGCTAAAAATAAATAAATAAATTTAAAAAGAAATTCCCTTTCTATTAATTTCCCACTTTTGCTACTGGAAAGTTATGTAACTTAGACTCAGTTAAATAACTTATATTCAGTTTTCAGAAACACTTATCTGATGTTTAAAAAACTTTATGAGCATTTTGAAACATGTTATGTAAAACCCAAAAGCTATATTTTCCCACCAGTATAAAGCTGGATTCAAATTTGGAAAGATGGATTGATTATTCTATCAGAATTGACAAATCTTTATTATATATAATTACTCACAGTCTGTCCTGATTCAAATAAATTTAATAAAACTATTTTAATGTTGCAGTGTATCCACTTTGCATTATAGAGCAGTCCATATTTAATACATACTTTGATTTACAATTGTTGAGCTACTATGGGATTTTAGAAGAGAAATTAAATAAATGTTGTATCTTTTTAAAACAGTTATGTGAAAGATTGTATTTCAAAAGAAAACTTACTATATTTCCACATGAAAAATGGAATATTCGGTCATCTAATTGTTTGGACTACATAACAACAAATACCAAGATATTAAACAACATTGACATTTTACGAAGTATCAAAACAATAGAATTTTATTTTACTTTTTACTCACATTTTGGTTATCATTTAGAAATAGTATTAGATTCAAATTCAGTTAAATATATTTTTCAAAAAGCATTATTTAAAGCAAAAAGCATAGCTTACTCTTCTTGTTTGAATAGAGCAATGGTTCTCAACGGGGGTTTATTTTGTCCCCAGGGGGATGCTTGGTAATGTCTGGAGACATTTTGATGGTTGTCCATGGTGCAAGTTTGAGAAACCCTGGAGCAAAGAGGTATTAAAGAACCTTAATCCTAGACAGTGCTTTAAAGATGAAATTAAGAATGTAAGCATTAAGAAGTTAGGGCCTGGGTCTACCTGACTAACAATAGTCTTGTACATTGTAGGAACTTAGTAAACATTTGTTGAATAAATACATTAATAAACAGGTAAAATATAAACAATTGTTCCTGAAGCCTTGTTCCATTTTTTTGCGTGTAAAAAGACACAAGTAGTTATTCTTTTCTATACCAAAACTGGTTAGTAATCATCGCTGTAGGGCAACATATCCTATTTAATGTATGGGAAACATTTTTAGGATTATATTTATGACATACTTCAGAATGCATGTAAATGAAGAGTTGAAATATGTTTTAGCTCATTCTAGTATAAGGGACATATTAAGATGGATTTGGAAATACATACGTGTAGCCATTTTATTATACTGTGAAATTACTGCTCATTCTTATGGAAAAATAAAATTTGTGGAAAGGGCCTTTTTGCAATTTTTAGTCATAAGTGATAGAATTTTTATATACCCCAGGCAGTAATATTACTTATAAATTTATACCATACACCACTTTAACTTAAACTTTTTTTTTTTTTTATTAAGAGGAGTGATCAGAGTCAAAACCATATGCTGTGGCTTTGCCCTTTGGAACTCTCAAATATACTGTAAGAATAATTATTCCTACTTAATGGAGTTACCAAAGAGAATGTGGTGCTGGATGGTAAAACGTATGTAATCTAATGAAAACCCTCTGTAAACTCTCTAAAGCCTTGTGCTAGGAGTTTTGAGTTTTGTGGGTTTTCTCTTATTAAAAGACTAAATAGCAGTTGAAATCTCTAAGAGAATAAATGGATGTTAAAGATTCAAAAACGTTCCTTCTCAGAGGATTCCATCGTAAGCGTATAATAAAGAGTATGGTCCTTTGGGAAATCAGAGTCTTTATGAGAGAGAGGGAGGAAAACTTTTTATTATATTTATATTTCTCAAAAATATACCATGTTGAATTTTTCTTTATTTGGAAAGTAAAACATAAATGTAGACCCTCATCATTTTCTTTTGATTAGCCTCCTAAGTGTCTTTCTGCTCAGCCTCTTTTCCATCCAGCCCATTCTTTGGAGCTTTGTTTTATGTTTTCAAAAGCACAGATCTGGAGGTGCCTATCCCCAAACTCAAGATACTTGACCACCTTAGCATGTGAGAAAAATTCTTTTAAAATCTGCTCCTTATCCTTCTTGCCAACTCTGTTCCCACCACCCGTGCAATTTCCACACGCATCTTTTCCTGTCTCTACAGATGCCATGATCTTTTATGCTTTTATGTCTTTGTTTTTTCTTTTCTTCTTTTCTAGCTGGGTAATGTCAAGGTATCTTTCAAATAGTGTATCTCTAAAAGTCTTTCCTAACCTGTCTTTGACTTCTCTTCCCTAGGTTCCTAAAAGAACTTCTACACACCTATGTGAAAGGATTTACCACATACTAAAATTATGTTTATGTATATTCTCATCGGCTGCCACATCTGTGAAAGAAGGGGTATATGTCATTAATCTTTGTATCCTTGCTGCCAATGCCTGGCACATAAGTGTTTTATAACTCAAAGGTGAACCACCTATTAGAATGGATAAAATTAAAAAACTAATCAAACCAAGTCAGTCAAGGCAAGGATGTGAAAGAACTGGAACTTCCATACACTGCTGGTAGGAATAGAAAATAGTACAAAAACTTTGGAGAATAGTTTGGCAATTTCTTAAATAATTAAACATCTATTTACAAACAACCTGGCCATTCCATTCCTAGATGTTTACTCAAGCATATGTCCATACAAAAACATGTACATGAATGTTCACTGCAGCTTTAATACCCCCAAATTGGAAACAACCCAAATTTCTGTCAGCAGGTGAATGGATAAACAAACTGGTATATCCACACAATGGAATACTACTTACAGCAATATAAGAGTGAACTATGGAGAAATGCAGTAATGTGAATAAATCTCAAAGTAATCATGCTAAGTGAAAGCAGCCAGACAAAAAACAAGTACATGCTGTATAGATCAATTTTAATTTGCTATTAAAATGCAGACTCTCAAAATGCAAACTCTTCTACAGTGACAGAAAGTAGCCTCATGGCTGCTGGGGTAGGGATGGGGTGAGTACTGGAGAGTTGAGAAAAGGGACAGGAAGGAAGGGTTGAGGAAACCTCTGAGGGTGATGGGTATATTCACTATCTTGATTTTGGTGATTGTTTCATGTCTGTAAACATATGTAAAAATTTGGCAAACAGTGTATTTTGAATATGCACTGTATGTTCGGAGTCAATTATAACTCAAAGCTTTTTTAAAAGGAAAAGAATTAGAAGGTGAAATCCTGATGAAAAGATATTTTGCGGGGAATTTATAAGGTAGATGCTGCTGGTTTTCTTAGGCTATAAGTGGGTAAGTATATATATTTATTGACATAATTTGATAATACATATTTTCCTTTTTCAAGAACTCACAGAATTATTGATTTGGGATATGTAAAGTCAGACACTATTCTACTCTATTAAAAATTTGTATATTCTTCTCTGTTAATAAAACATGATTACTTAACATCTATATTTACTGTGGTGTCCCAGCAAGAAAAATTGAACTGAGCATAAGTCTAGTAATTCCACCAAGGTCACTGTGTGGCTGCTGGGTAGGTACTCTAACCTTGTTGGGCATCAGCACTTCATTTTGTAAAATAAGGCTGTTGGTGTAGAATGAACACAGTTCAACAAATATTGAGGCAGTTTTTTACAAAACACTTGGGAAAGGCTATTTTTTTACAAAGACACTTAGGAAAGTGGTGGGAGTGTTAAAAGATAAACTGAGGTCCATTAAAATGTTCAAGTTTACTTGAACAAACACTGATTAGAATCCGGCCTGCGGCGGCAAACCACAAATGATTAGGCGGAGTTTTAGGCGCAAACTCCTCCCACGGAGTCGGCAGAGGCTTTTAGGGAGCAGTGCTGGCGGGAAACCTCGGTGCTTCCCAGGTGAAATCTGAAACTGCACCGCTGTACAAGGAGGGCAAGGAGATAGAAGAAAGAGGCAGCCACTCCAGATTGGTAAGTGGCTGGTTTAATAGTCAAGGGAACTTAACATCGGAGGCTTGTCTTGGGCGCTGCAAGCTGAGTAGATCTCCGCTCCACTGGTGCCTGCCAGAGTCTTACAAATTTATACAAATTTATACATGGCTCAGTCTGTAGCGTCCAGATCGTCTCAACAACACATTGCTCTCTCAAGGCTGAGTCTTTGAAAATGGCTCCCACTGTGGCAAAGGTGGGCAGAACATGCGTTCCAAGGACAGGGGAGCAGTGGGGAGCCCTCGCGCATGCCTGGATCCAGCTCCCAGGTCAACCCTGGGTCACGCACCCTCTAGATGACCTGCTCCAAGCAAACACAGGAGCGAAGCAAGGAAATTATTCGATTGGCTATAGCTTAAGTGGTTGCCTTATTTGGGAAGGCCTAGTTGGCTGTCTGTGCTTGGTTATTCTTAAATTCATTTTCTCCAGTAGCAGTGCATTTACAGGAATTAGCTCTGGCTTAGGTCTTGGTTTGCTCATGAGGGTACCAAAGCTTTAGAGCCACCTCAGTCTAATGGCCTCTTTGTTTAATTACTTTAACAGTAGATGAGATTCAGGGTCTCTCAAGAAGTTTAAAATCTAGAAGGGAAATGAGGTCATGCATAAATCATTTTAAAGATGCATAAATTATTTTAAAGACATGCTAGGTACATACTATTGTTATGTGCAACATAGGAGCCAAATACTCTGAGAGGACGGTGAGGTCCCTTCTGACTGGAGAATGGAAAGCTTGTGAAGAACATCTCATTGGATTCCGCCCTTGAGGGATGGGTAGGCTTCCAGTAAGGTGGAATTGTGCTCTTGTGGTAGCACACAGTCTAAATATTATTGGGCCAAACAGGTGGGAAAAAAGATCATCTAAACAGAGGTGACTTGGCCGCAGTGCACAGAGTAGGTTTGATAAAAGGTACTTACTGATGTTGACTGGAGCAGACTATTCTTAAAAACAAGTGGGAATATGAGAGGGTTTGGAAAAGGTTTGGTGCAAATCCCAGAGGGCCTTGCATGCCATTGTTAAGAAGTTTGGATTTGTGTTATAGAATCGCATTTCAGAAAGCAAGTTTATGAAACTCTGCACTTAAGCATAGCTACAGAGTAAATATGAAAAATCTTTTTTGGAAGTTAATTTTGCTCTACCTAGTCTGGAGAACACTGATACTCAAGCTCAAGCACACAACTGGATTATCTGGTTTACAGGGAAAGGGATTAAACTCAGTTTTCCATATGTCGAATTTGAGGTGCTAGTGAAACAGTCAGGTACAAATGGCCATTGGGCAACTGATACTAAAAAGTTTAGAATAAGCCTAAACCCAGAGAGGTTACAATGAATGAAAGACGTTTTATTTATTGATGGCTTATGGTATACAAGGCATTGTTTTTTAAAAAAAAAAAGCCTGTTAGCTTATGTAAATTCTCACAATATCCCACCGGGACACTTTTCGGTCTGCCTCGTTTCAACTCACATCTCTGACCTCTAAACATGAGGAAGAATACTCCAAGGCTCAGTCTTTGACCCCCTTTTCTCTTCTCATTCCCTAAGTGGTCTTGCCTCCAGTCTTATCTTGGAGCACAGTCTTTATGTTGAAGACATGTATATAAATGTCCTGGGCTAGACTTTCCCAGAACTTTGTATGCCTAATAGATACACTGAACTTAACCAAAGGCAAAGTCTTGATTTCACTTTTCTCACCTACATTTACTTCTGCTCTTTCATATCTCAGAAAATGGCTACTCCAAACTTACTGAGGCCAAAAAATAAAACAAAACAAAAATGGAGCCATTCTGTACTTATTTTCCTCTCTTATACTTCACATCCAATCCATGATAAATCCAGTAAGCTCTACCTTCAAAATATATCCAGAATTCATCTATTTGTCATCACCTTTACTGCTACTACCCTGGTATAAAGCAACATCATGCCTCACTGGATTAATACAATTATTCCCTAAATGGTCTTTTCCCACTTTTGCCCCCTTCTAGCCTGTGATCCATACACCTGTCAGAGTTGTTCCTTTAAAATATGTCATATCATGCCACTCCTCTGCTAATAATCCTCAGAATAAAAAAGCCAGAATCCTTACCAAAATGCCTAGTGACCTTTCTAACGCCCTCTAACTTCTCTGCCCCTTGTTCTAACCAGGGCTGCATTTCTAGCTATTCCTGGAACTCACTGAGCAGGCTTCACTCTCAGCGCCTTTACACTTGCTGTTTCTTCTGCCCTGAATGCTCTTCTCTCTTATATTTCTAAGGTTCACTCCTTGCCTACCTCTAGGTCTTTGCTTAAATGTCACTTGTTCAAAGAATCTTCGCTTAACCATTCTGTATATAAACAAAACAAACAAAACTAACCTTCTCATTTCCATCACTCCCATAGTAGGTGCTCAAATATATTTTAATGAATATTCAACATTTCAAAGAATCATAAAGAATCATCTGTATACTGAAAATAAATACCTTGTAACTTAAATGTCCCAAAGTTTTTTTTTTTTAATAGATCTTTATTGGAGTATAATTGCTTCACAATACTGTGTTAGTTTCTGTTGCAGAACAAAGCGAATCAGCCATATACATACACAAGTCCCCATATCCCCTCCCTCTTGAGCCTCCCTCCCATCCTCTCTATCCCACGCCTCTAGGTCATCGCAAAGCACCGAGCTGATCTCCCTGTGCTATGCTGCTTCTTCCCACCAGCCAACTATATTACATTCAGTAGTGTATGTATGTCTACGCTCCTCTCACTTCACCCCAGCTTCCCCCTCCCACCCCGTGTCCTCAAGTCCATTCTCTATGTCTGCATCTTTATTCCTGCCCTGCAACTAGGTTCATCCGTACCATTTTTTTTTTTTTAGATTCCATATATCCCAAAGTTTTATATCTGGTGTGTTGTAGGGCTGAAATTTGAATCAAATTTTTTTTGACTTCAAAACTTTATGAGTATTTAAAATACTATGAATATTTGAATACATGAAAGTCTTCTTCAAAGAGAAATATTTGAAACTGTCAGAGGAGATGGAATTATGTAGTGGCTAGATTATATAGATGGGCTAGGGAGAGACACTAGAGTAGGGATTCTTACTCTTTTTCAGGTCATGAATTCCTTTGAAAATCGAATGATACTCTTTGGCCCTCATTCCCTAAAACACACGTAAGCATGTACCACAGTCTTGCATGATATTACATGTAATTTATAGACTCTATCTTCTGCTCTAGCTGAAAGAGACAGAAAGATGGTGGGAGAAGGTGGATTTGGAGAGAGTTTGTGCAGACTAGTCTTTTGGGAATTTTGAGAGTAAATGTAAAGGGAGGGCAGTTGGGCCTTCCAGATCCGTAGGCTATGTCTCTGACTTCTCTGTTTATGCCTAAGTCATTCAAACATCATGGTCTCATAGAGTCAAGACAGAAGGGACACAGGAGATCATCGACTACCATCATTTTGCACATGAAGCAGCAGGGCCCACATGGCCCCAGTTTCTTGCTTGTGTACCTCCAACTGGCCAGTAGCAGAGCAGGGATTAGATTCCAGGTGTCATGACTAAGGCCAAAGCTCCTTCTACTGTACCATGTGGGCTCCTCAAAAGCATTGGGTTGTCCTCCTGTATTTCTGAGCTATTCTCAAGGTGCTTCAGCATACAGGATATTGGTGTTTTTCGGTATCAAAGTGTATATTGAGTATAGATGTTGGACAGAGCTTTGCACTGGAATTATTCTTTTCTATTGCTGAAACATGCCAAGAAGTCATTTTGTAACTAACTCATGACTTTGAGCAAATTACTGGTTAGTTATAACTGATGAAAGAATATTTGATGGTTAAGTGGGAACTTTAAAAATCTAGATAAGGCTTAAAATACTAGTGCAAGAATTTCATTATCCAACTCGCTTTAATCTGCAATTTGGTTTTCATTGTGGAGACGGCTGAAAGAGTGCAAGATTGTGACATTGTGGTCAATTGCACAATTACGAGGAATGTTATACATTCCAGATCTTTGTAGAAACAGTACAAAATGTCAGTATATATTCATTCACTTGGAGAAGCTTAAATAGTACTTAAAATCTTCAAGATCTGATAGTAATACTGAAGAGTAATTAAAGGAAATAGTGAACCCATGTATTTGTATTTATCTATTTTACTCTCCACTATCCATTTATCCATGGATTTAAAAAGAAAGGGTTTTGCCAAAAAAGTGGAAATCCTCCTACATTATTTATGAGCTCTCTCGGAGTGACTGACAAGACTACCCAGAGTGCTAATGTCCTCTCTTCTCTAGCTTATCAGTTAACTAGTGAAATTTAACGCGAATGGTGTCCGCTTTATATTTAGAGTGTAACTGTGTAAACAGAAGCCACTGAGAGAATCTTGTTTTAGAGTTTTCACCTCATTTAAATTCTTAATTTATCCCTTCAGTTTAGGAAAGGCTATTGTGGTGTGGTCCTGCTTCCAATTAATGAGCTTCAGAAAAGGATTAGGTTTGCCTCACTCAGTCTTTCCAAAATAGACTAACCTTGAATCACACAAACTCTGAAGAAAAGGTAAATACTCTGTTCTGATTCAAATTAACTTCGACAGGGGAGACAATCCTAGGTTGTTTATTTTATTATAGCATGAGCTAAGAGTCCCAAAGTTTTAAAGCTGATAAAACAGACATTTTTTGAAAGTTAAAAAAAATTAGTTTGGTGCACTTTTTACTTTTATTCCATTTTTTTCACTTATCTAATATTTTTTGTTTCTAGTCATTCAATAAATAGTAGCAGTAACTAATAGCTTGTATCAGTGTCATAAAGTCCAGAACGTTTGGGTGACTTTGTTATTTGAAGTTAAATCCTGAGGAGCCAGTGACAAAAAACTCCAAATATATTAAACATCTTAAGCGTACTATGAAATTATAAAGGAAACATAATTGTGTATATATTTGGAAGGTCACTTTAAGGATATTCATTGCCCTATGATGAATTTTTGATGATTTCATAGAAATCAGGACATCTGAAAGTATCACAGTCTAGCTTCCTTTTTCATGAAGGTAGGTATCCATCTCCCCCTCAAATCCATCCCCATACTCATATCCAAGATCAAAGACTACATGTGATGGAATCTAAGATGGCATCAATTTCTTAGTCCATCTTTGCCAATACTTTTAAATGTACCTCTACCGGAGTCTGATTTATTTATTCCTGAATTCTTTGAAAATATTCTGATCATACCCATAAGCACATATATATTCTAGTCCCTTCCAAAGATAAAATAAGCTCATACCTTACTTACATGAGAGGAATGTAGTACATCTGTTGGTGTTTAATTATTAAAGATAAGATAAGAGTTTTTTTTAGAAGTAAAGAAAGCAACAAGAACATTCATTGATTTAGGTCAAAGTATTCATGTTGTTAAAAACAGATCTTAAAGTTTTGTTTCACATAAATCTCTCAGCCTGGGTTAAAGCAATCAACACCACTGTGAATGAAGATATGTTTGAATTAAAACAATTAGGCTTGATTTTCTTGTCTTGCATCTCACAGCAGGTATTCAAGCACAGCCAAAACTTGGATGTGCTGATACCTGTAATCAACACGAAAGGTCTCTTTTAAACTAACAAATCATCCCTCCTGGTAGAAGTATAAACAAAACCCTAATTGCAGATTTTGCTAACTATTCTCCCCTGCTGTGAATACTAGTTAGTTTCTAGTGTTTAAGCCTAACCTCAGCTATAATTTATAATTGGCAAAAGATAAGAGCTAATTCTCTAGATTCAGCCAATGTTACTGTGAGTTCTTAAACTGAGCCTATACCAATCAACGATTTCCTAATTACCAGCTAGTATCAAGCATCTTGAAATGATTTTTTAATTGCAAGGGACAAATAATAAAACATATAGTGGTGATAAAGTGCTAGACTGGAAGCACTTTTATTTTTATTAATTCATTTAATCTTCACAAAGTACATCTGAGGTAGATACTAATATTACTCCCACTTTACAGATGAGGAAATTGAGGCTGTGTAGTAGCTTGTCTAAGCATCACAGCTACTAAGCAGTGGAGGTGAGATTTGAATCCAGGCTATCTGTGTTCAGGGTCTGTGGCTTGCCTTTGCCACTAAAAGTAAAGCTATAAATAAATAAAAATTAACCACTATTCCATTTTATACAGATAAATTGAACATATCTGCTGAAAAGATGCTTCATGCAAGCTTCCTAGGTCTTACGCATCACCCAGGAAAGGGGTTCATGGATTCTAAGAACCATAGTTTGCAAGTCAAGGCATAGCTTTGATTAAAATAATTGATTGGGAGAAATAAATGAAATCTAAGTACACAATGAACGAACACCCCTATCTGTTTCTCAATGTGTCTATCAAGTGCTTTACGGCTAGATTCTCCTGTTCCCTGACATATTCTTAGCCCACAAACTCAAAACTTTTGAAAGTGTCATTAACTCTTTCAGGTATTATATTAGTGTAATCAATGTAAATAGTGCCACAATTTTAGTCAAAGCCTAGTTTACTTGTTTAAAGCCTTGCTACTCTCGTGTGGCTGTCAACCACCTACAACAGCATCACCTGGGAACTTGTGAGAGATGCAGAATCTCAGGCAGCAAATCCCAGACTTATTGAATCATAATCTGCTCTTTAACAGGATAACCCAAGTGATTTTTATGTAAATACTGTTTAAAAACAGGCGGTTTATATCACTCTATTTAAAGACGAAGAAAAGCTGACGTTTCAAGTCCCATAAAGTAAGTTCTTACGAATTTGTGTGTTTCTGACATCTGTACAAAAGAAAAAGTAAATAAATATTAGCAGAAAATAAATATGACACCATAGGCAGTTGGATTAACCAATGAGATTCTCATTTCATTTTTATTTTATTACTTTTTTTTTACCAGAATGTGAAGCAGGAGTAGGCTAGTTAGGCTTGAGGTGTTAACTATGTACAACTGTGGTTTTAACCTCTCCACACATCCTTTTTCTTAATTAAAACCCACTCCTTCCCAATTAACAGTCCTTGTTGTTCAGTGGGGCTAACCCCACGCCTTACTCCAGGTTTAAGGGTCGGTTTCAGACCCTGGCTCTGCCAATAAGGGTATATAATGATTGGCCCAGGGATGACACATGATTCCACATTGACCAATGAAAGCTCTTCCCAGGGCTCTCCCCACCCACCCGCCTCCGCACTCTAGGGGAAAAGCTGTCCCTATTTGCTGAGATGGCAATGACTAAGGGCCAAGGGAGCCTGGAGTTTCCAGCCACCATCTTTGGCCATTCTGAGGCTGGCGAACCATGCCTGAGAAAGAAACAACAGAGAAAAAAGCAGACCCAAGAGACAGAGATGCTTGGTGACTCTGGTCAGACACCTGGATCCAGTCACAGCTTTGGATTCATCTCGTGAACTTTTCAGGTATATGTCAGTCAAGTTCATTTTTTTTTTAATTGAGATATAATTGACGTAACATTATATTAGTTTCAGGTATACACCATAATGATTTGATATTTGTATATGTTACAAAATGATCACCACAGTTAAGCCTAGTAAACATCCATCACCATAATAGTTATAAATTTTTTTCTTGTGATGTGCTTTTAAGTTTTACTCTCAGAAATGTTCAAATATGCAGTACAGTATTATTTACCATAGGTACCATTCTGTAAATTACATGCCCATGACTTATTTACTTTATAACTGGAAATTTGTACCTTTTGACCCCTTTCACCCATTCCCCAACACTCTCCCCATTCCCCGACCACCGATTTGTTTTCTGTATCTATGAGCTTGGTTTTTTGTGTGTTTGTTTTAGATTCCACATATAAGTGAGATCATTACAGTATTTGTCTTTCTCTGTCTTACTCATTTCACTTAGCATAATATCCTCAAGGTTCATACATGTCACAAATGGCAAGACTTCATTCTTTTTTTATGGTTGAATAATATTCCTCTGTGAGTGTGTGTGTGTGTGTGTGTGTGTGTGTGTGTATATATATATGCCACATCTTCTTTATCCATTCATTTGTTGATGGACAGTTAAGTTGTTTCCATATCTTGGCTATTGTCAATAATGCTGCAATGAACACAGGGGCGCAAGTGTCTTTTCATTAGTGTTTTTGTTTTCTTTGGATAAATACCTAAAATTGGAATTGCTGGATCATATAGTAGTTCTATTTTAATTTTTTGAGGAACTTTCATACTGTTTTCCATAGCAGCTGCACCAATTTAAATTCTCACCAATGGTGTACAAGGGTTCCCTTCTTTCCACATTCTCCCCAACACTTTATATTTCTTGTCTTTTGGATAATAGTCATTATAACAGGTGTATGTTGATATCTCATTGTGATTTTGATTTGCATTTCCCTGATTAGTGATGTTGAGCACCTTTTCACGTACCCGTATGATGTCTGTGTGTCTTTTTGGAAAAAATGTCTATTCAGATCATTTTTAATCAGATTGTTTGTGTTTTTTTTTTTTTGCTGTTGAATTATATGCATACTTTATGTATTTTGGATATTAACCACTTTTCAGATGTATGATTTGAAATATTTTCTCCCATTCAGTAGGCTGCCTTTTCCTTTTGTTTCCTTTGGTGTGGATTTTTATTTTAAAATGTGGCTATTTTCTGTTTTGTAAAAATAATTTTCTCCATTCCAAAATCTTTTTATTTAGTTGACCATGTATTTTTATTTTAGTTTGCATCAAAAAGGATTTAAGGCGACATACTAAGATGCAAGCATAGAGTTTGAGAGCTTTAAATCCAAAACTTTGCTGCCTAGATTTGCAGTCTTGCTTTCTTATTAGCTGTGTGAGCTTGGTCATATGACTTTACTCTTTCCTATCTTGGTTTTCTTATTTGTACAATGTAGATACTACCACAGTCATATATATTTCTTAGGGTAATTAGGAATATTCAGTGATTCATATCTTAATTGCTGAGTACAGTCGTGAAATATGATAAGTACAATGGGCTTTAGGTCCTACTAAGATACAACCATAGGCTTATGTAAAATTAATTGAAAATAGGCAACAAAAATGGGAGAAAGTAAAATAAGGATTAGAAATGAGAATGTGCCAGGTGTAAGTTAGAACATAAAACACGTGCCACAAAATCCTGCACACATGCCAGAAGCAAGCCCAAATTTTGGTTCCCAGCTTCTTCGTTGCCAAAGTGGAGACCATCAGTTACTTGATTCATAGCCTCAGATGAAAAATTCTTGCCTTGGAGCTGTTCAGTTGTGCCTGATTTTTACATGAACCGATCTTACAACTGAAATATTTTTGTGCATATCTTTTTAATGTGATTAGCATAATTTGTTTTGGATAGATAACCAGGACTGAAATTGAGGTCAGAAGGTTTAAGCATTTAAAGGTTTTTATAAAACATAGTATACTTTTAAGTATTGCAAAGGGTGTACTGTATACAGAAGTGTTTTAACCAATCAACCCCTCAGTAAATTTTGGTAAAAACTTAGGTAATTAGCTATGAATGTAGTTGTTAATACTGAAAATATTTTGCATTTGTAATTTTTATAGTTGGAGACGTTGTGTTGTTATTTCTATACTATCACGAAGCAAACCATTCAGAACAGATATTTTACCAATGTCAATCCAACAGAATTAATTTTCTACGTGAAAATTTTCTTTTAACACACACTAAAATATCATTTACTAAATACAGTATTTATTTAGAAGAGTTTAAATGTGTAGCTTTTAATTTTTGACAGCATTAGTAAATGTTTAGAAAGAAACACAAATTTAAAATTTTAGTAGCTTAGCTTCACCTTACAATTCAATGTAGGTATTTTTGGTTGGGATTGAGGAGGGCCTCTGTTCCATTCAGCACAGTCAGGGACTCAGGTTGATGGAAGCTCTGCTATATTTAACAATGGCTTCCACAGTCATTCAGAAATCAACATCCAATTCATGAGTTGGTGAAAGAGAGTATGGAGAAAACATATCCATTTTGGTCTTGTCCCCAAAGTGACAAATCACTGTTATCACCATTCCATTAGTAAGAACTAGTCATATGGCCTTGCCTAAGCTCAATTTGTACAGCCTTGGGAATATTACATAACTTTCTAAGTTTCAATTTTCCTATTTGTAAAATGGGGATAACAGTAGTGATCAGCTCACATGGTAATTGTGAAGGTTATATACTATGTAAAGCACTTAGCTCAGTGTCTGATTCATACTAAGGGCTTAATTAATAATAATACTCATTACTGTCATCATTTTTAGTATTAGAAAAGACATGCAACTAGATATATATTACAAAAATATTTTAAATTACATATAATTACATTTAATAATTCTTCAAAGAAGCCTGAGAAACAGGAAAAAAGTTACCTACCGAAAATAAAAAAAATTAAGTCTGGGCTCAATACGTAAATACCAGGAAAAAAAAAAAAAGAAACAGAGAGTAAAAAATGTTGTGGTCAAGAATTTGATCACTGGACTAATGTACAAGGCATGTTTATATGTGTAGTTACGTGGAAAATATAGTATCCATTCTTCATTTAGAAAAACAAACGAAGATACACTCTGAAAAGCTAAACTGAAGCATGAAGAAGACTTTGGATAAAAGGGATGGTGATAAGTTCTAATATTCCGAGTTAAGTTTAAACATCATTACAAATATTAGTACAAAATAATCTAAATATGAAGAATAGTTATTGAAGGATAATGTGTGTTGTGAAATTAATAAAGTGAGATCGAAGCATGAGATTATTAAAATAAAGGAAAATGTGAAGGAAGATGCTATGAAGGCTGCTTTGCTGCGAATGAGGGGAGAGGAGTGGCTTGGAATGAGGCTGAGGTGACAAGCAGGGAGAAAAACAGAAAGAACATTTATCTGTATATTGGAAGTGTGCATGTGTTAGAAAGTAGGGATACATGATGATATCTGAGCTTTCAGCAAATCACTCTGGATTAATTTTGGTGAATGGACTGGAAAAATCTAAGAGCGGATGTGGTGAGTCCAATTAGTAGGTTGTTAAAGAAGGTTAAGAAGTGCTGATAGCTCACACAAGATTTTTGGCATTAGAATAGAGAGCAATTGGTACATTTGAGAATATTGACTGTAGAAATGGTAAAAACTTAGTAATGGTTTGGGCATGTGGATGAGTAAAAGAGTTGTGAAGGTGACTCTGGGTGTCTGGCTAGTGATCCTAGGTAGTGGGTGGTAATGCCACTTAGGACCAAGGTTGAGGACGCGTAGGAGAGAACTTGAGATTAGTTTGTGACAAATTGAGTTTAAGTGACATTGGGACATGCAAGTGGTGAGGTTATATAGACATTTGGATGTATAGATTAATGATTCAAAGGAGCTATTTGTAGTTAAAATATTAATGCATAGTCATATAGGTGGTATAAATGAAGCTTAAATCAGTTTCTTGACCTTGGCACAATTGACATTTTAGGCCAGTAATTGTTGTGCAGGGTGTGCTGTACATTGCAAGATGTTCAGATCATCCCTAGCCTTTACCCAGCAGATGCCAGTAGCACCCCCCACCCCAGTCATAATAACCAACAGTGGCTCCAGATTTTGCAAATGTTCCATGGGTGGGGGAATCAGCCCACTGAGAAACACTGGCTTAAATGATAGTAACTAATAAAGAGAATACAGAGTAATAAGAAAACCATATAGCCCTATTAAAACCAGTAACTTGGTTCCAAACTACGTGGCTCAGGCAATTTTCGTTAGTTGGAATAATTGTCATGGATATAAGAGGAGATAAGAACGGGAACACAATGTATTTGTATGTGCAGTTGTAAGATTAGTCGAAGTAGCATCCAAGGTAGATGGAGAAATGAAGCCAGAAGGATTAGAAATTTCCAAATGGCTGAAGATGGGATTTACCAGAAATAAAGAATTAAAAACGTATGAAATATCTGTAAATTCTAAATTGAAAGTGGTATAGCCTCTTTATATAGTTAATCCTGCATATCTATGACTAGCTTAACTGAGTGACAATGTTCTTGCTGATGCCATTTTCAGAAAAAGCAGGTTTAGATTATGTCTCCGGAGTTAACGTGGACATTGATCAGAGCAGAATCTTTCTCGTTTGAGTTTAATGACAATGAATTCTAACAGCTCCACAGAGAGTCTTGGTATCCTTGAGGGTTGGTAGAATCTCAGGACTTTGTTGAGTCCTATAGAGTAACATTATTAGTTACGTGGTACTATTAACAGTATTTTCAATATATAGTTTTTATTATCTGCATACATTTAGATTATGCATGTTAGAAATATTTGTTCCAATCATTTTGTTGGTAAGTATCCCTTTCGTTCCTTGAAAAATATGCAAATATATAATCATTTTACAAAACGAAACTAGTGGAGCCTGAAGTACAGTTAAATTGTACATTTGTTTTTCTTTTTTTCATTAAAGTCATTTTCTTCATTTACAAATAATCAGTTGAATAGTGTTTCCTAAAGTACTTGCATTTAACTTGCACTTGATTATTTGTACTATAGAATGCTCTTGATAGAAACTTTTGATTTTCTTTGCTGTTTAACTTTGATATGGAATACCCAGTTGGGCAAGTTGTAATTTGCCTACAATGCCAACTCCTTTGAAAGTGAGAATGAAAAAAAATGGAAATCTCTTTTAAAATAATTTAAAGATCTCTTTTTTCCCCCCTTAATGACCAGAAATTTCTAAATCCTGGTTTCTAAAAACCGTGCCATTTTGAAATTTATCTGGCGGATAGCACTGCTCTGCTGCATTACATGTGGTTGATGTTAGTCACATCCTTGATGTAACATAACACAAGCTGGCTAAGGTAATCCGATGTGACATATGACAGCATTTTGAGCCAGTCTGGGATATTTGAAAATATGCCATCTTTCAAAGACTATGGACAGATAGCATGGTGAGCCAAGATTGTGAACTCTGCTGCTTTCATTTTGAACAACCACAAGGCAAGGTTCTATGATAATTAAAGGGTGAATTCCAACCTGGTAGACTCTAACAAATACTAAAAAAAAGTACAACTTCTTTTCTTGCTGGTGAGTTTATACTTGAAACCACTTAAGTTAAATCATTAAGAAAAATGACCACCAAAGAGGATGTTGATTAAGCATTAATACAGGTACGTGAGAAAGATGATGCAGAAATGAGCTAACAGTAGCTGGTAATATATAAAGAGGTGACAAGTAGGCATTTAGTATCTAGTTATTTATCATTTTTTCAAAGTGCTCAGATCAAATAAGTATCAATTTATTAGCTTTAGAGGAAAAACAACCTAGAAACATGAGCACCCAGGCGAAAATGTATGTTTTCTACATATGTTGTTGAGTTTCTCTGTAAAAAGTCTCTCTGTCCTCAGTCTAATTTATTGTGCAGGCTGTGGAGAATTTGAAAACCATGTTTTCTTCTAGGATTACTTCAAGATCAGCTCCTTTGGTTTTAAATTTGTTTCACATTTGTTTGAGCAGAAAATACTAGCACTAATAATATCTGATGAATAGTGATGAGTTACAGAAATGAAAATAACCTGGACACTAAATTTGATAGAGGATGGAAAAGGAAATTGAACATAATATGTACATCTTAGAATAAAAAGGTAAAATTGTACTACAAGGTAAAGGGTCAGGAAAGCTGGGGTTTTTTTTGTGAGATTTACAACTGAAAGTTGTAATATGCAATTGCCTTACTCAATTATATCTTAAAATACCCTTAACTTATACAAAGCTTTTCTTATCTTTCCATGTAAGTTATTCCCATGTAAGAAATCATTAAATAATTCCTGTATCAATCTATTAATAACATGATTTAAGTAATGCAGAAAACAATTACTTTCTTGTGAATTAACACATCCTATATGCATATATAAATATATATAAATACATTTTTCGTTAGTGTTTGCACATATATTTTAGAATACTGAGGTTTGCTGAACTGCTGAGATGAAACAGGGCATTGGGAAAAAAGGCTGTTTTTAATTAACTTAGGTGCAACAGGAAAAATTCCCAATATTTTAATATTACTCTTACAACTTACGGTTTTCTAATGCTTTCTCCTTTGAAACTCGAAAGTACATATCATTAAAGATAGATTATTTTATCCATTTAACAGAAAGGAAAATCGAGACTCAAGGTTGTTCTAGGAATTGGTGGAATCCTAATTTCAATCCAGATTTTGAACCTGAAGTCTACTACCCTTTCTTCTAATGGTTCTCATAAAATTAGAAGTTTGTTGAAGTGACCCAAGATGTAGTGACTGATGCCAAAATTTAATGTCAAGATAAACAGTTTAACATTAAATAAAGGATGGATCTGTTACCCTGAAGTTATTCTTCAAGAGTGCTGCAAATGCTCACACAAATTACCTTCCAAATTCTAACTGATAATTAGATTTAAAAAAGGCTGTAGGTAAAAACTTTGTAGTATTTTGCCCTTTATGCTATAGGATGTACTGGACTAAAGACATAATAATGCCCGATGATATCTTCTAATATAGAAGATCCGATATTTTTTGATTTGATAGAAACAAACAAAAAATATTTCTAAACTTACTGCTGTTATAAAACAGTCTAGAAAAAGCCCATTAGAAAAACAAAACAAAATTTTAAAAGTTTGTCTCTTTGGAGTTCACTAAAGATTAAAAGGTATAAACTGAGAAAAATTAAGGTCAAGCAAATATTTTATTTGCTAGGTTGGTTTCAAAAATGCTGTTTGAACATTTTAGGGTCCAGCTGTGGATGACTCCTTGCCATCTCTTCTAGACATATGTTCCCTCACCAGAAGGAGAGAAAGGATACTAGAAAACAAGATTTTAGTGTTTGTTATGTGCCTGCTATGACTACATTTTTCACAGATTATTCTCACAGAAAGCCTGTGAAAAGGTAATGTTATCCCATCGTATATACAAAGAATTGCGGCTCACAGATTAACTTATTCACAGCAAAATAGCTAATATGTGGCTGACTAGGGATTGAACCCAGTTACAGAATTGAGATTTGAATGCTGAAAGTATTGAAAATTAATGTATATTAATCTTGGAAGAAATATAAGCAGGTGATAAATGACAGAAAATAGAAAAGCAAATGAAAGAGAATGAAGGAGTTTTTCAAACTGGTAGTCTAGCATTGGTAAGGGCCTACCCAGGGAGAGTTGTACAAATCAGTTGGATAACAGACAATTCTGTTCAGATATCTAGTTGAATTAGGAATTGCCTGTATAATGAATTGGCATGCATTTTGACCTACTAAAATACTGTAAGGTAGAACATGGGATATAGAGCCAGCCAACTCTGAATTCATTTCCTCACAGTTTAGTTTACTATCTGTGTGACTCTGGGTGGTGTACTTAATTCTACTGATCCTTAACACATCCCTCAGCAGAATGAATATTCACGTCACTTACCTGCATTCTGTTCAGTTACACTGTGGTAACAGACATTGTCAAACTCTGAATGGCTCACAACAGCAAAGGTCCATTTCTTGCTTGCATTGCTGATACTTTTCAGGTCAGATACAGCTCTGCTCCTTGTTTTCTTTCTACTGGCAGAAGAAATCGCCCCTTCTGGCATGTGTTTGTCTCATGGAAGAGAAAAAAGAGATGCAGGAACCACGGGATGGCTCTAGAAGTGTCTGCTTGAATGGTTTGTGCATCACTCTCTGTGACCTTTAAATGTCCCAGAGGAAGTCACACACCCAAGCCTCCTGTGAGTGGAGCAGGAAAGTATCATTGTCTCACAGGGAAGGGCAGTGAATGATTGGGAACAATCCTGCAGTCTACCATTACACCCACAGGATTGTTGTGGTGATTAAATGAGAGGGACAAGTGAAGTTTCTGGCAGAGTTCCAGGCACATACTATGTGCTTTTGAAATTTTATTTCACTTTTATCCCCTGTTTGGGATCCAAAGTCAAGCTGAACAAAGGCCAAGCTCATGAAATATTTTAGCTGCCTATAATAATTTTCCAGTGTCCATTTTGTGTACAACCTTTATTATAGTAATTGAGAGAATTACAAATGAGTGAATCACTGTGTTTCTCATTAGAGACTGGGAATTAAAAGAAGAATTAAAGTCATATTTAAAAAGATGACAGTTACTTAGAAAGACCTTAATCCTTTTATTTAACTCTCAGTGAAGAATCGACAAATTAACACCTGGCTTCTAAAAGTACATTCTTCTCAGGAATTCCTAACTTCTTAGAAATACACCACACAGACACACCCACAAAACAAAAAAATATATAAAAGAATTAAATGAGAACGATTAGCAAAATAACAAGGTTTCAGTTGGAAGGTAGCATTTGGGAAACCAGCTGAGCATAAATTTTGGTGAGGATTATATTCCATTAAAAAAAATTTCTCTGGAATTTTTCAAATTTTAACACCAAAGGAAAATTCCCTATTGAATGTTTCTGAAAAAGTCTCTTTTCTATGTCATGTGGTCAACTCCAGCAAGAGTTTTGTATGAGTAATATATTTGGTCTTGTAGATTTTTGGATGAATCCTTGAGGAAAAAGCCAACCAGTTTTGCCTTTGCTCTAAGAGATCAAAGACACCACTGTATTTTTGGTATGAAAAGCGTTTTTCCATAGTTGCCAAAAATATGCTGTTTTCCCATCAACTGTGTAGGGCCATGCAGTGATTGACAGCCCATGCAGTCACTCCAGGGTGGCTCTATTTCAACTTAATGGTAGTGCTTAATTTCAAAAGTACTTTAAGTCCCTTTTGGATAAAAATTATAACAGTACAAAAATAGTTCTTCCCTCAGCTAACAGTTAGTTAACAACACCCACTGTGTGAGGTATTACTGTAGTATGAAGCAGCCCTTTGGGAATTCACAGCATAGATTTCTGTGTGTTAGACCAAAGTATTCAGTTGTGATGACTTACCTGCCTCTTTTTTCACAATAAATTCAATGGAGGAAAACCTTTCAGATGAATACTAAATAGTTTAAATGCTTCCACAGAAATAAATTTTTGAGAATTATTTTTGTGGGAAAAAATGTATTAAGAAAGTCATTGGTATGCCATTCTTCAGTGTAAGCTATTTAAAAATGGAAACTTACCACATGATTTTAGATATAATACACTGAAACATATCCTCTCATATAGCAAATAACCAGTAAACTCTGACAGGCAATGGACAATAACAGGTGAATATTAATCACGTCTTATCAAGGGAGTCCCATGGTATGTAAAGTGCACTTGATATCGTATGTGACAAAAATTTTGAGAATCTGTTTGTTTGTATTTTATCGTGCTTATTTTTAAAGAATTTCAATGTACCCAATATATAGCAAAATTAAATAACAACAATAAATTAGCAAAAAGTAAATAAATTAACAAAGGTTAATTAAAAGCCGCTGTCTGTCACTAGTGGGAGGGAGGAAGAGTATACAGATAAATAAGTTGCTTCTTAAAGGAGCATGCCCTTTGAACCGAGGTTCAATTTATATGAGAGTGGAGAGTCCAGTTAACTCAAAAAAAAAAAAAACCCTGCAGAATATCCTCTACTAGGAACTATCTGGTCTTAACACTAGTGTTTACAACCTTCAGATTTGCAGCATTCATTAGCTTTTTCCTGAATTTCAGACCCAACTAAATGAAGTGACGTGAAAAAAACACTTTAATGCTTTATGCTCCAAATCATAAAACTGAGGATGTATCTTGAATGATTAGAGCTAATTGGTGACTGCATACAGAGGTCAAAATCACAGAAATCTGTCTTACTTTTCGCTTCAGTTCACAGACACTGTTTAAGATCAGAAGTATAAAAGGGTTGCATGTTGTGTTAATTGATACAAGAGTATGTTTTCTGCTCACTTTTGATGCTATAAAATTAAATGCAACAGTTTGGAATGCAAACTGAAAGGAGAGGTTACATAGGTGTGGCAGCCTCACAGCCTAAACTGGTTTTTAGTATGACAGTAAGCATTCATTTGTTTCACCTCTGATATTTGGGTCTTGTTGCAGGAGTATTTTTGAGAAAATATAAAAAGGTCTGTGTGAAAAAGTTAATAAAGTACTCAGTTAAGTTTTGAAGATTTCATTGTCTCAGATTATCTATATATTTCATGAATTTTATTTCATCCAGTTTTTCCAAGTTACTATCTAATATCTCCACTTCAGTTTGTGTATATCCTGTCCAAAATATTCTGTAGCCTTCAGCGGATGTTTAGGTCCATATTCTACAATGTCTTATTATTTTTTAAGTCTATAATACATAGGTAGTTCATGTTTTAATTATTTTACTAAACAACATAACAAGGCTTTTAGTGAAATTCATGAAAAGATTAAAGAAAACCCACACTAAACCTGGAAGTTCATTTATATGATGTTAACTTTATGGACAAATTATGCTGCTTTTAGTAATAATGCTGTTGTATATGTATACATGCGTCTTTTCTAAAATGAAAATTGATAGACATCTTTTTTCTTCTAATTCCTGCTTGCGAATGTCCAGAATCTGAAAACAAGCTTATACTCTCTATCAGAATGATCTGTGACAGAGGAAAAAGACATGCTTTTTGGCAGAAATACATGCAGTAGGCTTAAATTGTTAGATTTTTTAAATGTTTCAGTGATGGTTATCTATAGCCCAATCTCTTCTGATGTTTGAACTGGCCTTATCATTACTGCCTGAATCATTATCAGGAAATGCTTTTTTAAAAGATTTCTCTAAGTTGGGAAGCTTTTAATCAGTTTTGCTCCTTTTACAAAATCAAATCCTTCCATTCACAACAACCAAAATTAATAAGGTAGAGGCTTTTGCTCTTAACAATGTATTTATCTTTAGACTAATGCTATTATTTGGGAGTCCGAAATTAATAAAATCTACCAACATTAGTAAGATAACTAACATGTTTAAAATATGCTAAAGTGAAACTGAACCCATTTTGTGTTTAAATTCCTGAAGCTTTGATTAAATCCTAATACATATCATCTAGCTGCCCTGAATTCATTTGATGGAAACACTTGATAATTGTTCACCTTATACCCTTATCATCTATACACATTCTCAGCACTCTCTACTTACTATTCCTTGTAAAAATAAACTCAAATGCCAAAGTAAAAAAAAAAAAAGAAAAATTAAACAGCAGTCTGAACACTGAATAAAAAAAGTAGCATACTCTGAAAATAAAAACAGAAACCTCTAAAATAATGTTTTATTTATCACATACAAACGTGTTTTCCTAAGAATTATTCCCAGTATGGGCCACCATATGGAAGTAGAAAGCCATTATAGGAATGAACTAAGATGGTTTGTATCACCTGCATAACTTGTTTTGTTCTATGCCTTCAGGCTTCAAAATCCGCTTCCCATATTTTTTTCCTTTCTTTAAAAATAATGTACATCAGTTTAATTTATCCCAGGTCCTGACAGAAGGATCAGATTTTAAGCATTTAATGCTGTGGTTTCAAATCCAATTTTTCAGTGTTCATCGTTTCAAAAGTGGTAGAATTCGGTTTTTGAAAAGGTTCAGGAACTTGGGAAGGACTGGCATACTTTCTAAAGTCCCACATTGATGTTAAAGGCAGCTCTGTATGGTAGAGAGCAGTTTGGTCTGAAGTTTTCTATAGTGCTCCAGGAAATACTAACCCTTTGCCTACTCTAACAAGAGCCCCTCTTAATAGTGTCAACCTAGGAATATTTTTTAAACTCCTAAAGCATATTGAATAAATAACCTATCTACAGATTTTCTGAGCTAGGACACTGATTGGTTGGTACATTTTCCTAAAAGGAGGATATCAATATATCTGCTTAAGGCTTTATTCCACTGCGTGTGTTCGGAAACAGCTTTCCTTGAGACCAATGGGATTTTTATCCATTCAGACGCTGAAGCACTAGATCTTAGCACAGTAAATTCATTGTAGGCTCACTTTATTGGTGGTGGGGGAACCTCCAAAGGTCAGGAGTCCAGATTGCTTCAAGTAAACATCCAGAATCTCAGATGCTTTTTTGAAATGGGCCCAAGTTTATTTGAACCTCTCTTCTGGTTTGGAAATCAGGCTGAAAATTTCACAGAAACAGATTTTCTTGTGAGATCTCAGAATGTTGTGGTTTAAGTAAAGTAATAAACAAACTTGAAAAATGAAAGGCAAAATTGGCTCAAACTCACCTGGTTTCATTCTATTAAATGCCTGAAACTGAGTGGCATTGTGCAATATTTTATAAAAGGAAAAAAACAGAGTTTGGCTGTGGTTTAGCTTAGAATCATCAAATATTCCTGCTAAGGAGGTTTAAGAGAACTTTCTGTCATTCTATCCTCCTCTGTCGTTACGTTTCAATAACTTTTAATCTTTTTGTTTTTCCTTATTTTCAGTTTGGGAGACTTCAGTATTGGTCTTTCATTTAACATATTAATGAAGAGTAATTCTTTGATCTTCTTTTGAAGATGAATAATTTCACTTATTTACGGGGGAGATCTCCTTGAAATGTGTGTTATGGTATTTATATGGTATATATAACATGAAAATAAGGTGACATTTTTTTGAAAACTTATTATTAAATACCAGGCATAAGAGTTAAAACTTTTACATATATCATATTATTTGTCACAGCAAAACCATTAAGCAGGAATTATTCTCTCTATTTTATGAGTTATGAAGGAATGGTTTATGAAGTTATAGTAACTTGCCCAATTGTATACTATGTTATTTATAGCTAGGAAGTAGCAGAGGAAGGATTGAAGCCCAGGGTGTCTGTCTTTAAAGCCCATAATACTTTACTACTGCTTTACAAAGTTTCCTGTATAGTTGTTGAGGTTTTCCTGAGAGTTTTTTAAAAAAGCCATTTCTCCTTTACTAATAACTTTAACCCTAACCATTGTATATAATGGCTTTATATAGTATATGCTAGCAGGAAAGAATATTTGTTTTGTAACTCTTAGATGTGAATAGGAAATTTCTATAGTTAAGAAAGCCTGTTTTAATGATAGTGCCTTAGATTTGTAAAGCACTAGATTCAGAGACCTTTTGTGTTTATCTCATTCTGATCCTTCCAACAAACCAGGAGGTAAGCAGATAACACATCCTGATCCACTTGTACCAATGACAAAGACTGAGGCTCCATGAAATTAAGATATTTTCCCAAAGTCATGAAAAAAAGAGACATCCAGAAAAAACTTCAAATCAAATCTTTTACCTATGTAAATTGCTCTTTGCAAATCAATGCTTCAGAATTCCATTCTGTGATCTCCTTTTATTAACATCTTACTTTATTTTCTCACTCTTCCCTCTTTCCAATTACACTGTGTTTTCTCCACAGTACTTTTGCATATTCCAGCTCGCACAGATATTGTGCTCCTGATAGAAAGCACTCTCCACTAACTGATAAAATCCAAACTACTTTTGCAAAGCCCAAAATAGTCTGGACACATGATACTGAAGCTGTTCTTGTGCTACCCATTTAAGTTATGTATCAAGTCTAAATTTAATCAAGGCCACATTTTATTTATACATTTCATGCATTAAACTCATTTAAACTTCT
This sequence comes from Delphinapterus leucas, assembly GCF_059928025.1. NCBI lineage: Eukaryota > Metazoa > Chordata > Mammalia > Artiodactyla > Monodontidae > Delphinapterus > Delphinapterus leucas. The sequence continues at coordinate 68,736,052 of NC_143139.1, forward strand.
AGTCAGATTTCATTAGAAGAAATACTACCGTGCACATCATGCAGTAGTAAAGCTAATGTGCTTCAGGAATTTGAAAGGAGTTCGAGATCGGGGGTCTGATTTCAAAATTTCTTTTTCTTTCTCTCCTCAGAGCTTGCAGCAGGTCTGGGAGCAAGCGGCACAGTTTGTTTCCTAGGACACTAATACAGTCAGCATGCTCTGTAGAAATGTGTAAACACAGACATTCCCTGTAATCAGGGAGGTTGGTGTCTTAAGGCAAGATTATGTTTTTTTAGGAAATGCAATTTATGTTCAGGATTAAGTTTCCCTCGCAGACTGATAACGTCAGAGGTTCAGGGAGATGATAATAAGTATTGTGTCCTAACTCCCTGCCCTACATCTGAAGTCTCAAATCACTCTTCCTGGATCGCCTTCATTATCATGATCCCAAGTAAAATTATTTAGATTCTTCAGTTCTTAGAAAGATGAGAAAAGTAAATGATATGAAAATACAAAACACATTTTTAAGAATTTAAAGCTCCTATAAGCCTCATTGGTGGGTGCGAGGAAATACAGAGGGACATGAGGAAAAAATCAAGATGACACCAGGGCTAACATCCTTCTTCACAAATCAGGAAATTTAAGTTTATGTTGGGTACTTTGGTATTCTTGAGGTTGACGTGGGGTTGGGTAGCAAGTTAGACATGATTCTTAGAATGTAATCATTTTTGTCTGCTTGTGGCCTGGCCCTAATACTATAAAACAAGTTAAATACATGACAAATATTCTCTCTCTTTTCAAATAAAAGTTGAAATAAATCCACCCAGAATATAAAGTAAGCTTTCTCTCTAAATCCTTCCATCAAAAAAACCTAACTGCTCTATTTCTTTTCCCATCTAGCAAAAAAAGTTTTCACTCGTTAAAGAGCAGTTTCCGTGCCAGAAACACATAATTTTTTTGGCCTAATACTAAAATCACGGGTTTCCTTTTTTTTCTTTTTTTTTTCTTTTTCTTTTTTTTACCTCCAGAGTTAGGAATCTGAGATCCCCCACCCCGTTTTAAACAGCAAATTACAAATTGTGCAAAAGAGAACTATGGCCTTGATCAGACAGCTGAGTTTTCTCCATCTTTACAAAAAAAAGTCTTTTCCCCAAATGAATTGAGTACGCAGAACTGGAACTTTTCTGACCACAAGGAACACTGAAGTGCTTTTTTTTTTTAAAATCATGGTAACAGGTATTGCTTGGGCAGAGGCCTTACCACGGAAACCTCAATCTGCCTCAGTCGTGACTTTGAGAGCAGGAGTGACACCAGGCAGACTGAGGGGGGCGTTTGCTTGTTTGTTCAAACACATTTTCTGAATTACTTGTGTGTGTCAATTAGGAGGATAGAACTGGAGAACACTGCTTTGAGCTGATTTTCAGAGTAAAATCCTTGTGTAGCATTATAATAATCTGAATAACTAGATATGCTCTTACAGGCAGGGAATCAAGTCTGATAGAGGGGTTGGACCAACCTTAACTTCTGACTCCTGCATTTTCTAACAAGACATTTGAAAGAAAATACATCATAGTTTAGAAATAACTCCTTTATCCCTTCTGTCTGTTCCACTTCCTCTAAAAGCAGAATTTTATGATGCTCAATCTAATTTTTTTTCAAGATCATTTATTCAATAATAAGAATGGTCTCCTGGCCTGAGATGCAATATAACTAAATATGTATTTTTTTCCTATAAAGTTAATGTTTATGGCAGAGGTCTAAAGCACTGCAAATAAGGATCTGAATTGGAAACTGACATTACTTTAGCTGCAGTCCCGCTGTCTTAACTGGGGAGCAAAATATTAGCCCTCGTCCAACTTATCTTTTCCATGAGGTGTAAAAAGCACCCTATACAAAGGGAGACTGTGAAGCCCAGAGCTAGTGTGATTGCTTGCATGTTATTCATATACACACCCCTTGTTGTACAGGGGCACTGGGTGAGCCCACTGATTTTAACCACATGGCTGCGTGCAGAAGTGCATTGAGGGGTTTCCCCTGGGGTGCTCGCACGGTGTCCTACTGGCTTCCTGGGCTGCAGAAGAAAATGAAAAAGCTGAGTTCTCCCATTATGAGATTTCATCCAGACGCTCATGAGGTTATGTATTTAAATAACGAGTCTTGGACTTTAAGGAGAATTACCATTTTAAAGCTTGGCCGACTATATGCATTTCTCCACTGGGTGGCGCCCAAAGGCCGTAATACTGAAGACAACTCAGCCTGGAAACTGAGAATCTAATTTTTAAAATATTTTAAGAGTGGATTAACTCAGAACTATTCTTCTAATCAGATTTTGAGGTTATAGTGTCAAATGTCGCTCAGATTGTACTTGTACTGCCTGCTGCATGGTCGTTAATAATCCCGCATTACAGAGAGCGCGTAGGAACTTTTGAGATACAGAGTTTATTTATCTGTGCTGGTAAACTGAAATTTGGAGAATAAAATATTTTCTAATCAATATATGAATAGAATGGTCAAATGATCACAAGAATTTTTTACAATCAAGTTGGTTTCCCTCCCCCCGCCATCATCTTTCAGTTTTTAAGGAAGATATTCCTTGTCCCAAATAACTTTCAAAATTTCAGGAAAACATCATTAACTTAACAGTACCCTTTCGCTATGGTCCATTATTAACAGCTCTTACAAACTGTCCTGATTATTTATGGAGCTGGAATTTTGGGGACTATATGGCCCATTCATTTCAATTTAAGTATATTCAGCTACTGTGTGCTATATGAGCCATTGACTGTAAATAGGAAATCTTATATAGAGATTTAGATTCTAATGGGGTATAGCTAAAGCTCCTTTTATATATGTGCTTCAATTTCTAGCCACCGAGTTGGTGTTTTCTTCTTCCTTTTAGCATTAATTTCTGTCTTTCTACGTATCTGCTGTGAAAATCCTATTTTAAGTCTTTCTTGGCTACTGAAACAAGCAGCATTACTAGTATAGGTAGGGCACCCATTAGAGCAAACTCTTGCTGCTTCTAGGACCTATTTATATGCTCCCTATTTCACCATACACCTTTCATTACTAGCCAGAGCCGGATATATGCAAAATTGTGAAGTAGGTGGTACTGTTTTTGACTGCTAATTCTCTTCTCTTTACCTGAACTTATCTTCACATCACATGTTGTATAGTTGAGAAAACAAGTACATGGGTATAAAATAGACTTGGGTTAGAATGTTGTTGCTACTATTTATAGTTTCTGTGATTTTTGGATAATTTACTTACTCTCTCTGTACTTCCATTCATTTGAAAATGGGAATAGTAGTCTTTATAACTAAGGGTGGTTTTGAATATTAAATTAGATCAAACATACAAAGCACTTATACCATCTTCTCAATAGATGGTAGCTATTGTCATAAGGATAAGCATTTTAAAAACCTAACTCTATTTGTATGGCATTGTGATAGACTAAGGTGAAAAGATCGTAAAATACGCTGCCCTCTGATCTATGCAGTCTAGTTGGGATAATCATTCATTTGTTCATTCATTCATCAACAGATATTTATTAAATACCTACTACATGAAAGGAATTGTTCTGATGGTGATATTATAACAGTGAACAAAAGAGAAGTGACCCTTGCCCTCACAGAACTTAGTTTGGTGGAAGAGACAAACTCTAAACAAAAACACATTATTCAAATAATGTTTTTAAATTACAGTGATAAATATCATGAACAAAAAGTAGAGCATAGTGAAAGCTCAGATATCATCTGAGGTCACCTTTACCTTTGCATTAAAAAGAAATATTGATCTGAACCTCTTTTATGAAGTTTTCTTCAAAAACTTATATCCTCTTCATGGCTATACAGATTCCTCCAGATTTATTTTTCTGAGAGTCACCTTTTCTCTAATTTCACATTCCTGTGAAACTCTTTATTTCTCTATGATATTAACTCCTATAGTATTTTTCTTCTCCTGTCTCTCATGGATTAAGACAGATTACCCAGCTTTTCTATTGCTAACAATGTTTTATTTTTTTAAAAAAAGGTCTCTAATGATGAAATTGACAAATTTAATTGCTATTTATTAATGGCAACGATGGTACAAATAAAGATTTATGGTGAAAATCAATGATAGTGTTCTCAACCTGGTGGAGAGAGATTTTATGACAGAAATTCATTCTGGTATCTCTCAAATCATATCAAGGAAATTTGTTTACCAAGCTTATTTACAAGGTGGCTCCCACTAGCTTGGGCAAATTTAAAAAGAAGCAAATAAAAAATGACAAATTTTAACCAAACCTTAAATTAAAACTCTGCTAGGTTTGATCTTCAATTTGATTTTTTTTTCTCCTCATTACTTCACAATGCCTCTTTAAGGAAGTAAAATTTATAAATTTAAAAAATTTCATGAAAATTTGTTTGAGCTACCTCAATAACTATCATATATGCCTGCTGAATGAGCAAAATAAGTAAAATTAATCAGCGTGAGTAGAGCTAAAATAAAGAATAAAATGAGTAAAATACAAAGTTATTTCTAATGTGTGTAAGTCTTTCATTGTGACCATCAAAACTGGCTTGTCATACATCCTTACTACAGTGTAGAAAAGTAAATTTGGAGTCGGGAGGCCTGGGTTCTAACTATCAAAGCAACTATTAATAAGTCTCCAAAACCCTCTAGAAATGTACTGTCAAATACACTAGCAAATAGCCACATGTGGGTATTCACTTTCAAATTTTAAATAATTAAAATTAAATTAAAATTTTTTTTAGTTCAGTCACACTAGTCACATGTCAGGTTTTTAATATTCACATAGAGTTAATTCACACAGAGCTATCATATTGGACAGCTCATTTACAGACATTGCAGAAAGTTCTGTTGTACAGTGCTGTCCTAGAATGTCTGTCCTCAAATAAACATATTATTCCATTTTGTGCCTTGCCTTATCCCTTATCATTTTCTTAATATGTTTTGGAGAACAGGAATTTTTAATTTTAATGTACTTCAACTTATCCATTTTCCCCCTTTATGGCTAACATTTTCTGTGTCCATTTAGCAAAACTTTTTCAACTACAAAATTATGAAGACGTTCTCCTACTTTTTTTCTGAAAGAGGAAGATTTTTCCTTTTCTATAACGTTATGAACTAACATTGATCTTGGTGGAAATTTAATAAGTGCTAAATGATAACAATGGTAATATGAATGTCTATCTATGTGCTCAATAGGTAGGATATAAAAAAAAGAAAATAACACAAACAAGTCTATTTTTTTCCTTAGAAAGAATTATAGGGATGTGACAAGTAGTCCAAAATATTTTCTTGTGATTAAACTTCAGTTTTTCATTGTTGGAGCTGAGTATCAGCAAAGCAGATTTCATATGACTTCATGTCAGCAAGTAAATAGTTTGTTTTGGGAAATTAACCCATATATTTATTTGTGAGAGTGTATGTTTATGGGTCTCGGTTATAACCTTCAACATCCAACTCCAACTTGTTTGAAAATGCCGGCTTTATAGATTAAAAATTCCTGACCTGGGGCTTCCCTGGTGGCGCAGTGGTCCGCCTGCCGATGCAGTCGTCCGCCTGCCTATGCAGGGGATGTGGGTTCGTGCCGTGGTCCGGGAGGATCCCACATACCGCGGAGCGGCTGGGCCCGTGAGCCATGGCCACTGAGCCTGCGCGTCCGGAGCCTGTGCGTCCGGAGCCTGTGCTCCGCAACGGGAGAGGCCACAACAGTGAGAGGCCCGCGTACCGCAAAAAAAAAAAACAAAAAAATTCCTGACCTGTTACTGGAACAGGTGTCTTGCTCAAGCCTGCCTAATCCTGATGGGCTTTCAACCCAGCGTTGACAGTCTGTTTTGGTAAGGGACAGTGGTGTACTTGAGAAGGGCAAAGTGTTTAGACCAATCAACTTCATGCTTTCTGAAGTTTAGAGTGTGTGTAAGCGCATAGGGTTCTTTGCGTTGTATTCTATTTGAAGTTTTTCACGTATCTACTCAATGATTAAATTGTGGCAGTTTTTTTTTTCTGAAGTTAATCTATAAAAGAGTATTAGGTTGAGCTCTGACTCTGAAGTTCTGAGTTCATTTTGATGACATCAAAATAGTTTCTATATTCTCTACTCTCCACGAACTCTCATTCTAATCGTGGGTAAAATATAAAAATGGAAGATACATGTGTGATAGTTCTCCAGAGATTTGGGGGGGGGGGGAAGATGTGCTATTAGTGCCAATATGAACTTTTAGTAGTTTGTCCTCAATCCTCCTTTGAGCTCACTGATTTTTCTTCACCCTAAATATATGATTCATCAGGAAGAAAATTGCCAGGGTGATTATGTAGTTTCTCTATGAGCAACATTTATTAGAAATAGAGACCAAAGAGAGATACTTTATATAGGAAGTTGCTGGTCATTAACATTTCTTCAAAGTTTGCCAGGCATTCTGCTCAAACCCATCTCTCTTACCACATAGAATACCTAATCTTCACAGCATCTCCAAAAGCTAGCCAATCTCCCTCACTAATCCCATTCTTCACCACCAGCTCAGTTTTATTTTCTTCTCAGCACTTACAACTATCTGAAATGGTTTATTTGTTTATTTTTTTGTCTACACCAATTAAAATGTAAGCTCCCTTCCAGCTGGTTTCCTGATAACAATTCACTGATTATGTGTTTTTTATTTCTCTTATCTACATTTGACCCACTTTTTCCTGTTATAGGAAGAAATGCAAATGTCCTCAGTAGATTAGGTTAAGGCAAAATACAAATTAAGAAATTATAAGCAAATTGTGTGGCCCTATATGGTTTTGCCTATTTTCTTTACAACTCTCTCCCTAGTATCAAGAATAGTGACAGACATATAGTACGACACTCAACAAATATTTCTTGAATGAATATCTTCCCACTCTATTAGACTAGATAAAAAAGAAAATCATTCTGTTGTCTAAAGGCAAACCTGGGATAGAAATACAAATTTGCTGAGCATCCAGGCTCATAAACTTTTCCTATGCCAGTCTGCCTCTGAACTTCATTTTGAACAATAGAAACCAGTTGGTGAAGTAGAATTTAGCAGAATCTTAAAAGGGAAAATTACCGTATCATATGAGTTGACTCTAGCCAAAGAAGTCTCAGCAAGAAATGAATACCCGATTTTAGACAATAGGATTTCCAGAAAGTTCAGATACAATAAGTTTGAAAAAAATGGCCTGAGGCTCTGAAAGAGAAGATGGCTGAAAAGAGATGGGAGGCCTTCAAAAGCACATCATGTGTGCACTTAACTCTGACAAACCATTCCATTGTACTCTTAGTATATTTTGTTTCCTACTCATACTCATTCTCTCAGAGCATTGTGGCATAATTTCCTCTCTGCACAAACTTCTAACTCTCAGGTGGTGATCTTAACTCATATTTAATTGCAAAATAAAACAAGATTAATCAGACCCTAGGAAGACAACTGTCTCCCGAGATTTTGTAACTCCATCTAATGGATGGTCCAGAGGGTTGGTCTGGGGTTAATAAAAGTTACAAAGAAACTAAGTTTTGCTTACCATGTGAAAAATTTGTGCCCATATGATTGTGAGTCTTTAGTGAAGTACTGGGAGGGAGAAGCTAGGCACTATGTTTCTGCACTCTTGTGTATGAAAAAGAACCAGACTCGTGTTGTTTTACTTGGGTTTGAAACTACATATGACACTTGCAATACTCTGGTTAAACCCACATTTCTAATTCTAAAGGTGGTATAGAGAGCAGTTTCTTTATCTTTTAAATAAGTGGACATTTAAACAGAGAAAACAGACTCTCCGAAAATGAATAAAAGAGAAGCAGTTAATTTACTTAATGCTGCTTACAAGCCAAACTTACCTGAAGGAATGAAAGATGAGATTCTTAGGCAGGGAAATGTTAAGGGTTTCAGATCTTACCATGCCAGGCCGGTGGAGATGGGTGTGGGCCGGGGGAGGAGGTCATTCTGCTAGTAGAGGGTTGGAGGACAGAGGGCTGGTGTCCTAGCAACCGTGTTTCTGTGAGAATTTCTGATTCAGCTCTTTAGGGCCACAATTCTCAAAAGATTTCAGTCAATAACATACTGGAGTACATGTCCTGCTAACTCAGGTGGCTCCGAAGCAATTCCTGGGACTCTTTCTGTGTGAAAGGGACTGAGATTCAGTCCATGGGTTATCTGTGTACAGTTCTTTAGCATTTTACTGCTGAAAGGCAATCATAGTCTTATTCATTCGTTCACTCATTTATTCATTCAGTGAATTTATTGAGAACCTGTCACTGTTCTAAATGCAGGGGATACAGCAATGAAAATTAAAAATAACAAGCTTGTCTGCTGAACCTTGCATTCTAATGAGCGAAGGCAGAAATTAAACTGTGTGAATAAGTAAAATATATCATGTGCTAGATAGCAAAGTGAGCTATGGACAAAAATAATGTAGAGGATGGGGTTAAGTGCATCTGCTGAAGATTACAAGTTTACATAAGGTGGGTAGAGAGTGTGACATTTAAAGGAAAGACTGAAGGCTTAGGGAATGGGGGTGAGAGAAAAAAGGGGCATAGAAAGTAATTAAGCATACAGGTATCGGGGGAAGAGTGTCCTGACAGAAGGCACAGTAAACTCAAATCCTTTAACCAGGGCTGGCTTCATTGGTTTGTGATCTTTGCGGTTGCACAAGACCCTTTGCACAAGACCCACACCATCTTGAAATTCTTAATAAAACTTGAGCAAGGAGTCCTGCATTCTTATTTTGCCAGTCCTGTCTGTAAGGCACTGTAGGGAAATAGTAATGAGGTGCCCATCATCAGGGAGGAGTGAGCAAGAGGCGGAGTGGTAGATGTCAGGGATATAGTGAGGCAACACACCTTGTATGACCTTGAATGACCTTGAATAATGTTTCAGCAGGATCGCTAACTGCTGTGTTGAAAATAGAATGAAGGGATCAAGGCTAAAAACACAGTGATCAATTTTAGGAGAAATATTGCAATGAAATCTCAGCAAGACCTGATGGTGGGGTAACATCTGGTCCTAAATCTAAAATACCATTGTATCATCCTGTTTTTAATTAAGGGCTTATGGGTTTCAATGCATTTAGATGACATTTTATGGACAAAAGGGAGAAAACCTTGTTATAAAGTGTCATTTGCTTGTAGGATGCAAGCCCAGAAAAAGGAATGTCAGTGTACCACTTATGACCTGTAATCTAAAAGTCTCGTGCATATTGAAAAAGATGCCTTATAAACTATATGAAGTTATCATGATCATTATTATAATTGAGGAGTTTGAATTTGATCTGTAAAGGCTCTTTCCAATTCTTATTTTTTTGTACATTGTCTTTTGTCGTTTAATATCTGAAATCTGATTTCATTTTACTTACTCTGACCCCAGACAGATTGGGTTTATTTTCAATTCATGTTTAATTTTGAAGGCTGTAGAGTTGTCATAGTTTTACATTTTTATATACAATTATATATATTTTATCTATTAGAATCAAATGAGATAAGGTATATAAAAGTACTTTGGAAAGCCTAAATCACTATAAATGGAAGAGGTTAAGTAGTAGGTTAGGAAGATTGTTCTTTAAATCTGTTTGAAATAATTTGTTTGAAATCTCTCTCACATTTTCCAGCAAGCTGAGAGAACTATATACTCGTTTACTATAGCTAAGACATAGAACTTGCTTTCATTTTATAAAATTAAATTTTTGGAGATAGGTTAACTAGCAATTTTCTACATAGTGTAAAGATTGTTCTGATATTGGCACTTGTAGCCTGTTTAGGATTTTCCTGCCAAATGTGCAGTTTCTTGACTTTTTTCAGTTGGTGAGAGAGAATTTTCTGTGCTCCTGCTTGTTTCCAACTTTAGACTTCTATTTACAGGCAAGAAAATAAGCTTTTTCCCCCCTAAAATGTTAATTTGAAGTACTCATTCCCTGGATCAAGTTGTTGGCAATTAAAATTTTGCTTACAAATTTATCTATGTTTTTATTATCCAGACAGTGATGCAATTTTAGATATACTTCCTTAGGAAGATGGCCATCTTCGCAAAGGTCAAGTCCTCCATAATTGCTCTTGATCCCAGCTTCAAACATCAAGTATCAGCTCTTACTCAGATCTCCCTTTCCAGTCCTCCCTAAATTCCCAGATTAGGTCACACCCTTTTACTGCCCTCTGCTCTTCCTCCTGGACATTTGTCATGATTAGGTTGATTTTTGTTTTTTTTTTTTTGCGGTACGCGGGCCTCTCACTGTTGTGGCCTCTCCCGTTGCGGAGCACAGGCTCCGGACGCGCAGGCTCAGCGGCCATGGCTCACTGGCCCAGCCACTCCGCAGCGGCATGTGGGATCTTCGCGGACCGGGGCACGAACCCGTGTCCCCTGCATCGGCAGGCGGACTCTCAACCACTGCACCACCGGGGAAACCCGATACATTTTTTTGTTTATCAGCTGTCTCCCCCACAGATCCTAAACTCATTTGGAGCAGAGACGGTGCTTGTTTGTTCTCCCAATCCTATAACACTACTTGGCAAATAGGAGTTACTCTGCATTTGTTCATTGAATAATTAACACTCAGCCACCTGCTTCAAGTGGGACTATTGTGCTAAAAACTTTCAGAATAAGATAAAATGTAAAAGATATTAAGAGCCATGGGAAGAATCGTGATGAAGTAGCAAATTTTACCTTGAATTTACTAGAAATAAAACATAACTTTACAATTATACTTTACTGGTTTAATTATTCAGTATTGGCTAGATTATGCTGCACTAAAAATCTGTCTCCCAAATGTTAAACCATATCTAGTGCGGTCACTGGGATAATTGCTCTAGAAAGTTACTCAGGGACCCCCAGCTGACTGATCCCACTGTGTTGGGACATACCATCTCAAAGCGTGGTTTCCAGAGTCACTGCAACAGGGAAAGAGAGAGGGCATGGGGAACTCACAGCCACTGTTAAAAGGTCTGGGCTGGAAATGACAAGAGCCACTTCTACTCACAGCAATTTGGCCAATGCTTGCCCCATGGCCCTGCAGGGGGCTTGAAAGTTGTCTTTCATGTAACTGAAAGAGAGGCAAAGTAGATGTGGGGAGAACTAAAAAATTTTACTGTTAAGTAAAATTTTTATACTAGGTAGTATTTATTTCAGGTGTTAGAATGAAGAATTAGAATTTATTATGTGATAATAAATAGGTAACTAGGTAGCTCATTCCTATAAAGCAACAGGACTGGATTGGAAAATATCATCTAAAAGGCAAAGTGCCTTAATTAACTTTGTCAGCTGAGTCCCAACCACCACCTTCCAGAAACATTGCCAAATTATTTAAGACCTTCCCTCCCTCCCTCCCTTCCTTCTTCTCTTTTTCTCTCTTTTAAACAATAAATTTGAACCTTGAAATTTATTCATAGCAGCATGGGTTATTTAAAAAAAAGAATAAAACCAATTCTAGTTTTTTTTTTTGAGGATTTTATACTTCTTTAAGTAACTTTCACAGGTTAAAAACATAAGTGGCAAATGTATACAAAAATTATGAAATGACAATACTTGATAAAATCATTCAGTCACCCTCCTTTTGAAAATACTTGAAAGAGCATGGTAATTATCATAGCAAAGGCTGTGACTAGGATTATGAAAACGGAGGAAAGTGTTACAAAGCAAAGTTACACATGGAAATGGGAACATACATTTTTATAAAGAGACTTGCACTGAGTCTACATAATCAGTTTTGACATTCTAACTAATTTTCGAGCTTACAAACTACTTATTTTTCAATTTAGTCAAATATTAATAACAAGTGTGCTTAGCCAAAGTAGTTAGTAAAACTAAGAAAAATAGTCAAACTGGTGGAATATAGAGTTTTAGCTTCAAATCATATCTGTGACAGTGACAGAAATGAGTGTGACCAAAAGCTGTTTTGGTTTGGAATCCCTGACCCCATTTTGGTATAAATGTTAGAAATCTACATATTCTGGATCAGCTTCTCACAGGGATGTCTTACTGAATCAGACAAACTGACTTTTTAAGCCACATCTGATTCCACCACAATTACAGATGTACAAACTAGGCATAAAAGCCATATTAAAATGTTCTCACATAATAACCAGCAACTGAAATCAATATAAAAGTGTTTATGCATTTTTGTGACAAATACATTTATGTTATAGAAATACACATTCTGGGAAACCTAGTTTGGCTCACTGCATCATCCTAATTTCTTTTCTATAGAAGGAAGCTTTACATCAAATTACAGCATGCAATGTCAAGGGAGCTTTAGCAATGCCTATTTTGCTTTATGTTTAGCCATTTATTGAAAACACGTCTTATATTATAGGCTGTACATAAATATCTTTTGAATTAAGATTAATACCAATTTAATACCAATTTGACAACTTACTTATTTAGTTTTCTTCTTATTTCTATGTTGAAAACTTTGTGAATGGCAAAGCAAATTTGTTTTTATTGAATACTAGTTATTAGTGTCTAGAGTATTATTCATTCATTCAAGTGTTATTGAACATCTACTAATGCCACTACTCTAGAACTTTGGTTTAAATCAATTAAACAAGATTTCTGCCCTCATAAAAGGGGAGGGAACAGATGTTAACAATTATAATTAAGGAGTCTATGTAGTGTGCTAGAAAATAAATGGCATGAAAGTACTGAAATGTGGATGGAACAGGTTAGATCTCATTGGGAAGGTGCCATCTGAGCAGCAGCTTGAAAATGTTGTGGCAGTAGCTACATAATAATTTGCAGAACATCATTCCAAGTAAAGGGAAGAACAGAGCAGAGGTCCATGACCGGTGTGTGTCTCCTGCATTTGCAGGAAAGCAAGGAGGCCTGTATGGCTTGAGCCCAGGAAGAGAAGGGGGGAATGGTAAGAGTTGAGGTCCAAGGGGGAGAACAGGGAACCAAGACTGACTTTCACTCTGAGTGAAATGGGGAGAGTTTACAGGCTCTGAGTAGGACATTGACATGATCTGAGTGGTGATTAAAACATTCACTAGCTGCAAGGTCAAGAATAAACAGTAGGGAAGCATGACTGAAGGAGGGAGATCAGTTGTGTGGTGATGGTGACTAAGAACAGGATGAGAGCTGTCTGGGTGATGAGAAGTAGTTAGATTCTGAACATATTTGAAAATAGAGTCAATAGGATTTGTTAACAGATTGAATGGAGACAACAGGGGATGGGAAGAAGAGGGGAAGAGAGGAGGGAGGAGAGAGAGGGTAGAGGATAGAGAGGAGGGAAGAGAGGGGATAGAGAGAGAAACCAAAAGACAGAGGACTGAGTATGATTCCAAGGGTTTTGGCCCATGCAACAGGAAAGATGCAGCTGTTTGGTAAAAGAGCTTTGGGTGGGGGTGATGATGGGGATTGAGGGTTTAGTTTTGGACTTGTTGACTTTGAGATGACTTACGCATTTGTGTAGAACACTGGGTAGTTAGTTGGATATAGGAAGCTAAAGACTTATTTTAATAAAAGACTATTTGGAGGAGGCAGGACATTAAGAACTGTTTTAGAGGCATTTATGTGATTTCAGTTAAAATAAGAAACTATTTTCCCTTCTGTCCTACAAACTATATTTTATAGCTGTATATATATCCCACATGACTGTTTATAGGCTCACGGGTGGGAAAATAGCACCATCTTGTGGGTAATAATATACACATATCTTGAGAAAATCTATGTGAACATGTACATTTTTCTGCATTCTAAAGGAATTTAATTCTGAAGTAATTCACTAATACTTTGAAAGCCACACAAATGTTATGGGTGTATTTGGATAAGGCTATGTCTATGAGTTCCAGAATAACTGACAAAACCAGTAAGTCAGTCAGGCAACTGAATAATTCAAATAAATATCAATAGAATAAATTATTCCAATCTTCTAAGGAATCTGAATAATTATGTAAATTATAATGTAAATAGTAACTTTTAAAGTAGGAGATGAAGTAATTATATATGCATATATGTTTAATTTATGAAAGAATGTGAATTCTGCAGTCAACAGACTTCTATCTGTAATTCATTCATTTATTCATTCTTCAAACAGCTTTTAAAAACATTTTCTGTACATGCATTATTATACCAGGCTCAGTGAGAAACCAAAGAAATTATCTAAATCAATATCTTTGTCCTGAAGAAACTTATTACCTAAATGAACTTACTACCTATTAAAATTTAAGGAACATTAAAATTTGTAAATCATAGTAATAGAATAATAAGTACACAGTAGCAATTTATGAGTCAACATATTTGTTTAAACTAGTGGTTTTCAAATTGAGTTAATTAATTGGAGTTGCTTTAGGATTCCTCAACATTTTATCAAAAGATGGGAAAAAGTGTGTAGAAAAGTTTGCTTTTGTTGTGTAAACGAGCAGATAAGACATATTGTTTAAAATACTGTATTAGGATACAAATTTTACAACAATTTGTTCTCATCTTTTCACTTTACTTTTATTGTTATACTCATATTTGCTTTGTTTAGAGAATATTTAGTTCACTACATATACCTAATGTAATTTTCCTGATAAGATGGATATTTAAAAAAAATAAAACAATCAAACAAACAGCATTAACTTACCAAGCATCATACAGCTATTCCTGGCTCTTATTACTGGAAAAAAGAAATCCAGGCAGGATAAACCAGAAATGAATGAAGTTATTTGCTAAGAGAAGAGTGGAAGGGAAAGAGAAAGGGGATGAGACTTCTACGATTATACCTTTTTATAAAGTTTTGATTTTGAACTATGCAAATATTTTCCACATTTAAACAAATACTAAAGAAATAAACATCGTTGATCTTTGATCAGAGGGGGAAAAACCACTATAAACTACATTGTTGAACTACTTGGGGATATTTCTAATGTAAGATGGTTGTTATTGCATTAGGGTTCAATTTCTTGGGTATGATAATGTTATCGTAGTTATATAGGACAATGTCTGTTTTTAGGAGGTAATGGATAAAATGATGCTTAAATAATTAGGGATAGAGTCTCATTGTATCTGCAGTTTACTCTCCAATTTTTCTGGATAAAAAGACGAATCGATATGTATGTCTATGCCTATATCTATACTTTTATCTACATTTATATCTATGCATGAAGCAAATTTTTATCTAATTGGTGAATTTAGAGTGAAGGCATGTGAGAGTTCTCTCAACCTTTTAATAGATTGGATGTTTTTCAAACTAAAGAAATTAGGGTAAAAATGCTCTCACTTATCTCATCTTTTTAAAATAGTCTATAAAAATACCCTGAGAATTGCAGCCAATATTCAAAAAGTGTGATGTGATTTACTTGAGCTCCCAAAGTTAAAATCTGATGGAGATGAGATGCGAATCCAGACTTGACTGTCGGTGCTTTGCCCTTGCCACATTATGATGTTGCTTTCACAGTGGTTCTTCATACTAATCTTCCAACCAGTTTAGGGAATACTAACTCCATTTCCTTAATCTCCTAATCACAACTGTCTTCTGACTTTAAGTTCTGACTTTAACTGACTTTTTGACTTTATCAATTCTCAGGGCACTATTTAGTTTATAAAAAAAGATATTTGAATGAAATGAAAGTTTAGCCTCCAACTACTTCTAAGATTTTAGGCTTTCATGGATTTTAAATAGTCTTCATCTCAAGTAAAGAAAAATAAGATATGATATAATTTGTATATATGATTTTTCAACCTGAAAGACCATAAAATGATTTCTGAATTAACAACATGTAAACTTAAGTTCACTAAGATTTAATAGTATATATGATGTTATATTCTGATTATTTGAATATGCCCATTCATATATACTCACTTATTCACTGTATACAAATCCCTGATTACTCCAGAAATTTTTACT
Source organism: Delphinapterus leucas (assembly GCF_059928025.1). NCBI lineage: Eukaryota > Metazoa > Chordata > Mammalia > Artiodactyla > Monodontidae > Delphinapterus > Delphinapterus leucas. The sequence goes on from NC_143139.1 coordinate 68,751,850, forward strand.
TTGGCTATACTTTTTAAAATTGGAATATTGAAAATGGATGAATACCATCGTTGTTGGAATTTTAAAATTTTTGTTTAAATAATTCAGTAATTTAAAAATTATTTTCAAGCAATTTATCTGTGAATGGCTTTCTTTCCTCCTATGTGACTCCTAATCTCTATCTACACTTGGCAATGAAAGTTTCATTCACCAGTAGAGAAAAGTCTGAAAGTGTTTACTTTGCTTTTCTTGCTAGGATAACGATTTCCTTTGCATTAATTAAATTTAGCAAAACTGCCTTACATTCCACCTTGCTTTAACAGAAGAAAGCATTGAGGAATGGTAGAAGGAGGGGAAAGGTATAAACAACGAAAAACACTCATATGCAATAACATATGAGCACAAATGTTTTGATAGAATAAATTGAGATCAATCTAATCTGGGTGAGGGAAATTTTATGGACTCTGTAAAGACAATATGATTTACGGGTCTATGTTGGACAAATTCCAATGCAAAATTTTTTCAGTATGTAAAAATCTAGGTCAAAAAAATTTGATGAAGACAACATTCAGAAAATAAGAAAGTTGTTGGCTGGTACTAGCAAGTAACTAAAATTATATATGTCTATTTATTAGATAGGATTTATATCTATGTTAGAGATATATCTATATATTATACTTGCTGTCAATATACTTAACAGAATATCCTCTATTATATCAGGATGCTAAATATATGTAATATAATTTAATATGTTCACTTGACATTTATACAGCATTAGCTATGTACCAAGCACTGCCCTGGACAAATTGATATGAAATAAATGAAATGACCCTATTAATACAACCAAGTGGGAAAGAGAGATTTTATCGAGCTGCACATATTGGGGTCTCACCCTCCCCTACTCTACAGATTTTGAGTCTCTTCATCCCTCTATTGGCTACCAGAGTTCTCCCTCTTGAAGCTACTTGAAAAATACTGTCTCTGAAAGTGAGCCATTTCCCTCATGTTGGAGCAAAAAAGGAATTGAGATATTCTGGTTATTATGCACCCTTTTTCAACAGAGTTCTGTTATTTTCAGGTGTTTCATGGGAACCCATAATTATGGGTATTTTAATCATATACTTAGAAATGAATTTCAGACTTTTCTTGACGGCAGTTTTGCTCTCAAAATTCTCAGATGTGACCTTTTATCTTAGTTCAAATACAGAAAATGTGAAGTTAAACAGTATTGCTGATAATAAAGCCACTGCCACTTTAGCCTACTTACTGTTTCCTTTCCTAAAGCAGTCAAAATAATTTTTTAAAGAAATAGCAGATAAATAGCAAGATAAATAATGCACAGAAAATGGCAGAAACCTTGACATAGGAGGACCTTTTAGAAAAATGATTCAAGTAGATTTTTAATAATCCTGGTGGCACAATTATGCCCTATTTAATACTGTGATACAGCAAGTATATTAAGCAAAATTAGGCAAATAGATTTGATCATAAGTCATTTCTGGAAAGAACACATGATGGTTGCCCTCTTTTTTTCATTTACACAAAGGCCTTTCATGCTATTTTAAAGTGCTTAATTGCTAGACAAAGTGATTCTCTTCTGTTTCTCTGACCTCTTCTGTGACATTCCAATCGAAGGGATTAAATTAAAAACTGTCAGATAAGTGTCCTCAAGGGGTTTCAGAGTAAAACTCAACAAAGATCCAAAATAAAAGCACTGTGATTATAAGTTACTATTTGCATTTATTCAGTTTCCAAGAATGTAATTAAAAAGAGAGGTTCAAGCAGTTTAGTTGCATACTTAATGGCAAAGAGTCTAGAGAAAAATAAGAACTCTTGAAAGATACAAGATGAATCTAAAAGCAGTACTTAAAATGTAGCTCATTTGTCTTCTCTGCTTCCTTCAAAGATACTGTCTTTATACCATCTTCGGATATGGCTTTCTGGAAGGGGCAAAATTATTAACGCATAAGGGTTTATAATCCCGATCTCCTCTGCTCTCTGAGTGTGGATCCTGGTATCTCTTCCTTTGTTGTACTGAGTGATGGGTGGATTGGCAATAATAATAGGATACTGGAGAAATGCTGGATAGCTCTTTACCAACATGTGGCTCCTGGAGAGATGGAAATTCCAGTGGGAGAGAGAGGAAAGGTCTAGATTCGTGTGAATTGAGAATGTGTAGTGAGAGAATTTAGCAGCCACATCCCAGCCCTTCAACCTCACAACCCCACCCAGACCAGGGACAACTTGGGCTGAAAGTGCATGAATAGTAGGAAAGTTTTGTTTGTTTATTGGTCATTTGTATTCCTTCATATGTGTTTATATTTTTTGTCCTGATTTTTAAAAAATAAGCATTTAGTGTTTTATTCTTTTTAATTATAGGCATCCTGTTGCCTACTGAATAGCTCTCTCTGGATGTCCTTTAGGACCCTATGTGCAACACAACTTGTTGTTTTCTGTTCACACATGCCCCTCCTTTAATAATTCACACTTTTGTAAATAGTATCATTCACCTAGTTGTGGAAGCTGAAAGTTTTAGAACCTCTTTGGATCTTCCTTCTCCCTCATTCTGCAAGTCCAGGTCATGACCATCCTTCTAATTCTGCCTCCTAAATCTCTGTTCATCCCTGTCTGACTTCAGACTCTCATCTTTTCTTACCCAGACCATTTTACTAGGCTTGTATTTGGTCTCTCCACTTCAAGTGGATTGGTTGTCTACATTACCACCAGTTTTCTTCCGAAGACAAAGATCATATTCCTTTCCTAACTGGACTTAAAAGAGATGCTACTCTATCTGCCTGAAATTTATTTTACCAGCCTTCCCTCCAGTCTATCTTGACCACTCTTCAGCCAGACTAAACTTACACAATCCTTTTCATTATTTCGTGCAATCTGTTCTTCAAACATGCCTAAACATGTTCCCACCTCTGGGTCTTTGCACTTACCCTTCTCTCTTTTTTGAGTGCATTTCTCCCACCGACACTGTCTGCACATAGATTGCTTTCGCTTCAGGTATCTTCTCAAATGTTGTCTTATTAGTGAGACCTTGCTTGGCCACACTGTCTAAAATAGCAATCCTCCCTAGGATACTCTTAATTCCCTTACTGTTTTCTTTTATTTCTGGCACTTCAGGGCCTCCTCACCAACTAACATGTTATGTTTTGTTTATTAGTTTGTTTCTTTTCCACTACTAGAATTTAAGCTCCTAAAGGACAGGGACTTTATTTTGTATTTTATCCCTGCACCAAGAACAGGGCTTGTCTTGTGGTGAGTGCTTAAAACATATTTGGAATGAAGGCAATGAATTAAGTTCGTTTCAATAAGCTGAGAGTGCTCTCCCCTCTTATATGTCCAAATGACTCATTTTTCTAATCAGGCCAAATTCAAATTCATTTTCCTTAAAACACCGTTTCTTTTACTAGAAATACCTAATGGCTCCATCTTCGAGATACTATTGCACTTTGTAAATAAGTATTTCAACATATTGTTTAAAGATGTTTGTTATATTATGTGTTTTTTCCATGGACGATGAGAATGTAAAATATTAGAGGTGATGGGTCATGTACTAGGGGCTCAAAAATACTTGAATGATTAAATTGATTATTGAATGGACTATAAATTAAAAACAAGTACTACACATAAAGAAAAATTAAAATAATTTTCCTTCTAAAATTTTTTTTCCTTCTTTGAAATATTAAAGCTACTTTCTTTCTCTCTGGATAGTCAAAAATCACATTTATAGCACATATACTTATAATATTATATCTTTAAACACAGAAATACAAAGGGGCCCTGGGCAGCTGGGCTTGTCCCTGACTTGACCTGTCAAGTTAATTCATTCTTCAGGACATAGGGAGATCAGTGTACAAAATCTACCTTCCTTGAAAGATCTCTATTGCCAATAAAGAAGAACTCTACTATCTTTCTGGATCTGACTGAGATTTTTTAGAACTGTAACAATTTAATCTGGAGTTTGAAATTAAGCTTTTCTCCTAAATTGTTAAGTTGTTCAGGAAAGCACCTTCTGAAAGATTTTAAATAACATAATTGCCTGACAATTACTATGAACACACTGAACAATTTTCTTCCACTGAGAAGAAACCAAGTACTTGAAAAAAGAAACGTCACTGAGCTGTAACATACTGGAATAAGAGTCCAGAAACATAATGGCCAGAATTCCTTTCTTTTTCTCTGACTTGCCAAATAATCTGAATAAGCCACAATTTTCCTCTGGCTAAAATCATTGAAAAATCTTAATTCTCTTTATGGTTCTGTAGATCACAAAAATGGGTCCTAAAGGAATGGAATCATAAAGAAATGAAAAGACTTCTCTAATAACTTTATTCTTTAACTCTTAAATTAGGCTTAAACTCACAACCCCTGAGTCCCAGTATTTCTGTTGGAAATTTTTAGAGCTATATCTATGGTCCCCACTGACATCCTAGTATTACTCAAATTTATACTTGTTTTCTAAAATTGGAAGTCCAGCTCAGCCTGTCGGTTGGCATTGCTTTGTCAATTAACTTGAATGTTTTTCAAGTCTTCTCTTGGTAGTAATTGTTGCTTATTCTCTGTCCCCATATACTAATCAGTGGCAGTGCCTTAATTTGTCACAGTGTTTGGAGCAAATTTTGGAGCAAATTTACCTTCACAAACACCTTATCATGAAAATTTAAATTTTAGAGACAACCACTTTTTCACCTTTATCTGTCATATGGAAATGGAATTTGACTTCCACCATCATTAAGAACTGTACTCTTGGGGCTTCCCTGGTGGCGCAGTGGTTGAGAGTCCACCTGCTGAGGCAGGGGACACGGGTTCATTCCCCGGTCCGGGAAGATCCCACATGCCGTGGAGCGGCTGGGCCTGTGAGCCATGGCCGCTGAGCCTGCACGTCCGGAGCCTGTCCTCCACAACAGTGAGAGGCCCGTGTAACACCAAAAAAAAAAAAAAAAAAAAAAAGAACTGCACTCTTGTGGCTCAAGTTCTTCTCTGCTGTTAGACTAAAAAGTAGGGTTGTCAGAATTGATTCTTGTTTGGTCCTTCACTTCCCAAGCTCCCAGTAGGTAAATGGAATGATATTTAAAACTAGGTCACTTATTTTCAATTTTGGAAGTTTTTTTCCCTACCCAATGGATAAGTCAAATTTAAAATAAGCTGTAGATTTAGAAAACTGCAGTAAATTAGTTGTAGTCCCAAGTAATCAGTTTTGTGGCTATTTTCATTGCATTGAATGAACTTTAGAGTTAATAAAAATTATTTTTCTGATGTCATGATAATACAAGTACCAACAACAATAATAATTGACATTTATGAGCACTTAACATTTATCAGTAACTGTGATACATACTTTATGTGCATTATTTCAGTTATTTTAACAACTATGATGTAGGCCCTATGATTCCCAGTTTATAGAAAATCTTGACATTTATAGAGATTGTATAATTTTCTCTTGTTCATACATTTAATAAGTGGTAGGTTGTAACTGAGATTCTGTCCCATTCCGTGGAATTTGTTTTATTTATTCATAAAATAACATTTACAATAATGCTAAATTGTAATTTCAGATGTATTTGAAATAATTATATCGTAGTAGATGATCATAAACAAATAAGAATTAAGCAGACCTATCTCAAAAGGAGAACTGAGATTGTTCAAGCATTTAATTTACCAAAGTTGTGAAATTTCATTGCAGGCTTTAAAAAATATCAGAAAAGTGATGCCATATCAAAAGTATGGGGATTTTTTTGGGTTTTTTTTTTTGCGGTACGCGGGCCTCTCACTGTTGTGGCCTCTCCCGTTGCGGAGCACAGGCTCCGGACGCGCAAGCTCAGCGGCCATGGCTCACGGGCCCAGCCGCTCCGCGGCATGTGGGATCTTCCCGGACCGGGGCACGAACCCGTGTCCCCTGCATCGGCAGGCGGACTCTCAACCACTGCACCACCAGGGAAGCCCAAAAGTATGGATTTTTGTTATAAATTTATATTAGAAATTATAACGTATTTTGTATCAAGACAATAGTAATAATTTTTGGTTTGGAATTGTGAAGAGTTTTATTATATGACTCCTTCATTCTTTAATAATATTAAAATAATAGTAGGAGATGGTAATCTTTCTTTGTTTTAATGTTAAATAATCAATTATCTTAACTCAATAGTTATTTAAGATCCTGTTTAAAGATCAGACCTTTTCAGTATCCTAAGTTTGATTTTACCATGTACAGGAAAACAACATTACCTGTGAAAAACAACTTGAACACATTTTGGTGAAATGAATAAATGATGTGGGGGAAATCTCTGATTAGAAATTATATGTATCTGAATACTACAGATCATAGGACTGTAATATATAATTCATCAAACTTGGAGATTCTTTTAGGGCTCTTGCAGTTTTCAAAAAATAAAAAGGAATGCTTAATGCATAGCAGGAGAGAGAAGTTTATTTCTCAGGTTCATCTATAAGTAGAGCAGGAAACATGTCTCAGCAGGTCTTAGGAGAAAGTCAAATGTGAGTCAAGGTCCAGGATAATTCTGGAGACTTGGTTCTTCCCTGTCAACCCCTGTCGTCTTCTCAGAAGTAGGTTTCTGTTGTTCCCTATAGGATCTCTGCCTCTGTGGGCAATTGCTTAGCTTCCCTCTGTTTCGGATTTTACAGTTACTGCTTCTGCCACCCAAGAGCCCCTGCTGTCTTTTGTTCTGTCCATGGCCTTGACTCACTCATGACTTCTCCTCCCTCAGGACACACTCAGCTGTGGTAGCATTGGCTTTGGGGACCAAATAATTCTTTGTTGTTAGAAGGAGGCTGGTCTTGTGCATTGTAGGATGTTTAGCAGCATCTCTGCCCTCTGCCCACTGGATGCCAGAAATACTCAAGTTGTGACAACCAAAAAAGTCTCCATACATTGTTAAATGTTCCCTGGGGCACAAAATTATCTGTTGTTTCAACCGTTGACTTAAGAATTTCTTCCTGTGTGTTCTATGCCACATTCTCTCTCTGTTTCTTCTTTTGTCTCTCATTACTGTCTCACAGTTAAACTCACTTCCAAAGAAAGAGAGCTTCCCAGAAGGTGACAGACATATATCCAACCAATATGGGCTTTCCATTAAAGTTAAGTAATATCTTCATCCTAGGCTCTTAAGGGATGCTAAATAAACCAAATTAGAGACACACTTTCACTTTATTCTGCTAGTGTTTATAATAATTTATTTTTATAAACTCAAGGGATCTTGCAGAAATAATATCTTTAGTGGTGAAGGAAAATTTATTTAAAGTTCAATGATTCCTTCATGTCTACTTCTGTTTATAAATTTTTAAATCCAAGTAAAATAAAATTGACTACTTTTAAAATATGATCTTAATGTGGTTTAAATTTTTGCAAAAGAAATTTTATCTGTCTACCACTTCTATCAGTATATACATACAGATACTATACTTAAATGTATAATTTATGTTCCAGAATGCCTAGATTGAAATTCAGATTGACACTTACTAGTTGTATGACCTTGGGAATTTACTTAACCCATTTACATCTTAATTTTCTTATTTTTAAATGGCAGTTAAAAATAATACCAACCTTTTAGGATTTTAAGGACGACTAAATGAGTTAATGTTTATTAAAAATTTTTCTATTAAATGCACAATCAAAATAATTAACATATACATTATCGTCAAAATTTTCTTTGTATATCAATTTCTTGATTGTGGTGACAGTTTCTTGGGCGTCTTCATATAGCAGACTCTTCACATTGTATATTTTAAATAAGATCAGTTTATTGTGTATTGATTGTACTTCAATAAAGCTGAAAAAAATTGTCTATTAAATAAGTAAAAACATATTTATAATGATCACTTATTGATGAAAATGGTTATTTCTCGATAGTAGTAGTCTATGTTATTTGTTTACGGTTTAAAGTTTTATTAAATTTAATTAAACTGTTCTTTTCTGCATTGTTTAGATTTTTTATAATGAGGATATAAGAATCAAAGCAAACTGTTTATCATAATTTCTTAGAGGGCAGCATTTTAATTATAACAGTGTATTCAATATTCATTTAATTCTTCACAATTTGTCACTCTTTCTTAGACAGGCTACTGATATAATATTTCTCATCAAATCTCTGAGCACTATTATCGCTTGTTTTACATTTTGATAGGTACACATCTCAGAGATGACTTACTTTGCCATCTCCAAATACAACTATGAAAACTCATTGCTTAACTTTGCCATGTTTTGTATTTCTTTCCTGTATTTGGAAACAACGCATAGAATAAATGAACCCTTCCTTACATTTAACTTAATAGCATGCTGCAGTTTAGGTGTATTGTTGCTTCCTGTCTACATAACCCAACTGCTACTAACCAATTTTGGCTCAGTAATTTTTCACAAAGAGTAAGTGCTAAATTCTTAAATTTCCTCTTAGCGCCTCTGCATAAGATTAATTTTGTTTCTGTAGGCTTGTTTCTTTTCGTTTCCATAAACTGTACATGAACATGATATTTTTCACTGAACTGTCTCTGAGTGGGCCGAACTTTATTAATTTCTGTGGCATAGTGGGGAGAACCTCTCCCTCTTCCTTTTTCAAATATACACAAAGTGATCCTTTTATACTTGAAGCTATAGGCAATTTGAAGATATTAAAAATTAGACTATAATTTATGGGATAAAACATTTTACCTATAATGGTATGGCTACCAATGGCCTCATATACTTCAACGTTTTAATTGGTGCTTATGTTAAACACTCACTTTTTTTAAACAAGTCATTAATTAATTATTTTTGGCTGCATTGGGTCTTCGTTGCTGCGTGCGGGCTTTCTCTAGTTGCAGCGAGCGGGGGTACTCTTTGCTGCGGTGTGTGGGCTTCTCATTGCGCTGGTTTCTCTTGTTGTGGAGCATGGGCTCTAGACGCGCAGGTTCAGTAGTTGTGGCACGCGGGCTTAGTTGCTCCACGGCATGTGGTATCTTCCCGGACCAGGGCTCCAACCCGTGTCCCCACATTGGCATGCGGATTCTTAACAACTGTGCCACCAGGAAAGTCCTAAATGCTCGCTTTTTAAAGTTACTTTTATTTTTTGTTGCAAAAATGTGTATTAATTGTAAACATTAAGAAAATGCAAAAAATTATTCTATTTTATTCTTTCCCATAATATTGGCAATACCAGTGCCTGCTTTTGTGTGTGAACACAGTATATGGGGACCAGAAGTGCATAGTCTACTCTTAATTTATGAAATAAGCAACCACAGAACAGTCTTAAATTTCAATTTCTTTTGCCTTGGGAGCAGCTTAGAACCAGTACTTCTCAACTTCATTTTATGCAACTATATATTTTTTCAAAACATACCCTTTGACCAACTAGTCCTTTCGGCCATAGCCCTGGTTCATTAAGGTATCATTTTGATTCCCTATATACTTCTGTTCATTGCCTTTCCACAACTAACTTCCTTAACACTTGGTTCTTTCTGTTACCCTCTAATTGTATCTCTCCTACCGTCTTTTAAAGTTGCTTGTCAAAATTCTCACCCTGATTTTCAAAACTCCTCATGATCTGGTTTCTGTCTCTGACATGGATCTCTGTCCACTCAGATTAAATCTTTTGGTTAAATGGACATGCCACACCATTCACTGTATTCCATTTTAGTTTTGTGTTATTTATTTATTTTTTTCCATGTTTGGATACCTTCCTTGTCCTTTTTGGACACTTTCTGAAAACTACTTTTGCTTTAAGGCCCATTTCAAGTTCTATTTTCTCTAAATATCCTCTGAAAACACATTTGTTCTCATCCATCTGATTATCTTTAAAATTAAAGTCTTAGCATTTAGAGGTGAAAGAACTTTAAGAGATCATGTAATTCAACTTTTTGGTGAGGTCTGAAGAGTTTAAGTGAGCTTGTCAGTGTAAGCTAACTCCTGCAGAGCCATGATTAGAATTTACGTCTCCAGATTTTATGACACAAGATAGTGCTCTTTCCTCAGTAGCATGCGGTTTTGTTTTGACATTTAATCACATACTACTTTTTGGTATTATTTTATTATCTCATTGCATGAATCTTGCTTTCCAGTTTGGTAGAAGCTTCTTGAAAATTAGGCTCATACTTGTATATCCTCCAAATGCGTAGTGTGATCTGAGCCATGGAGCTATTGTTTGTGCATTCTCACTCTGCATCATCTTGACTCCCCCCCCCCCCGCTTTTCTTTCTCTGTTCGCTCTCTTGATCTCTGTGTGTATGGTACCCTAGTTCCAATTATAGACTTAGTAGATGTCTGTTGTTTATTTTTTTAGTAAAGATTTCATTTTTAAGAGTAGTTTTAGATTCACAGCCAAATTTAAGAAGGAGGTAGATACTGAGTGAAGTAAGTCAGAAAGAGAAAGACAAATACCATATGATATCACTTATATGTGGAATCTAAAATATGACACAAATGAACTTATTTATGAAACAGAAACAGACTCACAGACATAGAAAACAAACTTATGGTTACCAAAGGGGAGAGGGGGTGGGGGAAGGATAAATTAGGAGTTTGGGATTGGCAGATACAAACTACTGCATATAAAATAGATAAACAGCAAGGTCCTACTCTACAGCACAGGGAACTATATTCAATATCCTGTAATAAACCATAATGGAAAAGAATATGAAAAAGAATATATGTATAACTAAATCAGTTTGCTGTACACCAGAAACAAACATAACATTGTAAATCAACTATACTTCAATTTAAAAAAGGAGGTAGAGCTTTCCCATTTACCTCCTACCCCCCGACGTGCATGGCCTCCCGCATTAGCAAGACTCCCACCACAGCAGTACACGTGTTACAACTGGTGCACATATATTGCCATGTTCTAATTTCCCAAAGTCCATAGTTTACATTAAGACACTAGGGCTCACTCTTGATGAGATGTCTCTTTTTAAGAGCTTTGTACACCAAATATAAGTTCTACTAAGGAATTTTTTGATCCTTTATAATTGTTTAGTTTTGGCTAAAAATTAGATCATAATGACATATTGAATGATTCTCTGACTCTCTTCTGCCACCTGAATTGTTATTAATCAGACCCATTGCTTTCTTCCTTTTGCTTTCCTTGGTGGTAGGAAAGGCAGTCATCTTTATGGCACAAGTTCTCACTTCTCTTCCACCAAAATAAATCTCTTTGAGAGGCCACAAAGGCCAGAGTTCAGTGTAACAAAACTTTTTGCATGTTTTTAGGATCTACCTCCTTTTTCTCCTGGTCCATTACATACTTCTTATTAGTTTAGGGTTTGTGTGTGTGTGTGTGTGTGTGTGTGTGTGTATGTGTGTGTGAAATTGTGACAAGCGGTACTCACTGTGTTCATTAGACAAGGTATATCTTTATAGATCCAGGTGTACTTTTGTCTGTCTTCTAACAGTCTCACCACAAATTCAGAACTAAGTCTATAAGACAGAACACGTGTGTGTGTGGTGGGGGGTAGATTGGGAAGTAGCTAGCTGCTATTAAGATAGTTGTGTGGAAACCACGTGACTGAGTCATAAAATGCACTACATGAAGAGAGAAGAGGTTTGAACATAAGGAAGTCTTACAGTGAATTGCTCTTTCACAAGGGAGCAGTCCCTCTGGAACATCAAGTTAGTAATCTAAACTATATTTTACTATTAAAACTACACAGGCTTAAAATAAGTTGTCTTAGTCATTAATTAAATCATAAAACCGCTGAATGAACTAACTGACATCTTTGTAAAATAGGGATTTAATTATAAACTTGAATCTTGGCAATGCTGCTTGAACGAAACTTAAAACTGTGACTGACCATAAATGTGTATACTCAATAAAATGTAACCTTTCCACTTATTAGCAACACTTCCCTCACTTAAGGGGTTTCCTTTTCTTAAGCTGTTGGCACATTTGACCCACTCTCCAATTTATAGGGCCTTGGGAGACATATGTACTTCTTTAAATATGGAGATGACATCCAGAAGCCTCACAAATGACTTATGAATTAAAACTTGGGGAAATAAATGTTAAGTAGCAGCATGACATTCCTTTTCATCTGTAATTTAATTCTTTCTTTATTATGAGACCATAATGTTTATTAACTTTAGCAAAAGTAAATTAAAGAGAAATCTTGCCTGCCTACTGCAATATCCCTTCACTTTTAAGAACACTCTTTGCTGGGCAATGTACTGCCTTAGAAGTACTTTTTCACTGAGATGACCTGAGCCCATAGCAGAAGATGCCACCTGTCCTCGTGCATGCTCATCCCTTGGATATCTCCTTTTACAGCAAGCCCTAAAAACAGTAGCTCTGTGATGCAGCCTGTCCCAGGGAATTGTTTACATTAGTGAAAGTAGGCTAATTTTGCTAATAATACTTCCCGAAGCATATAATGGTTCTCGCACAATAGTTTTTTTTTTTTTTTTTCTCACATAGATTACCTGCCAGGTGAGCAATTGGGTAGGATGTCCTTCTGAGCAGTCATTCAGGCTCCTAGGTGAATAAGGGTCGTTCATCTTCAATAAATGTTTCCGAGGGTACCCTATGGACCGCCATCCCTGTCAGCTTGAAGGGAAATGTACATTGATGAGATTGTGTGGTAAATTTTCATGGACCAACCTTGGCAGTAGTGCGTATCATTTCTGTTTCCCTTCTGTTGGCTAAAACTCAGTCACATGGCCAAACTTAAGTACAAGAGAGGCAGGGAAACACGGTCTCACCCTGTGTCCAGGAAGAAGAGATGCTCGTGGATTTGGGTGAGCACCTGGCTGTTTCCGCCACACCCATTAAGGCTCATTCAATTTCCACTGGCATAAGAAAGGAATATCTTACCCTCAGATCCTAAGAAAGTTTTGGTCTTCCAAAGGGAGATCCAGTTAGGCCATTTCCTGGTTTTCAATTCAAGAAGGTAGAGCTGAATTCTCTCAATGAAATTGGGGCTATTGATATCAAACACATGTATCTTCAAATACATATAGTTTGCAAGAGAGATTTTACAAAATTCGTAACTGTACTTTTTGTGTTTGGAAAAAGTCAAGCACCTCTATCCTTGTGTAAGCCTGTCTTCTATCATATTCTTTATTGACAATTTTAGGTGTAGGTAAAAAGTTCAAGGTCTGTAGAACTGACTTGAGCTTTTGGGTCTCAAAACTTGCCAGATTTCCTAATGAGATTTTTATTCCCTTTCATTTGAAAAGAGTTATACTGAAACTGGGATGAAGAGTTACAAACAAATGCAAAGGAATGACATGTTAATGGAATTGGAGGCTTCAGAAGACTTCACACTAAATTCAGTCTTACATTATTCGAATCAAAATGGCTTTCCTGATAGCAACTTATGCCAAATTCATTTCCTCTTCTACCTTTTATTGCCAGTTGATTTTACTGATTTGCAAAAAAAAAAGGGGAATACTAAAGCTTAAAAAAAAAAGTTGCTTTTAGCAGGACAGATCATCTACTGCTCCTGTGATGACTCCAATCAATGAGCACTTCTGAATAGGACCTCTTCCCTGTTGTTAGCAAAGGTAGTTGCTCTAGTTGGGATTTTCACTCCTCCTATTCGTATAATTCCTCACAGTGATTCCCCAGCAGCTAAGGTTCTTAGTGCGGATGACCTCAAGAGGCCCTCTTGTTCTTTGCTAAGCTTGCTTCTGGTAGCTACACCTGTGTACAACTCTTTTAAGATGGTTTCTTCAGTGGGGTGACTAGCTGTCCCGAGTTGCTTGGGACTGAGGGTTCTCCTGGGGTGTGGGAATTTCCGTGCTAAAACTGGGAAATCCCTGGCAAAACCGGGAAGAGTTTGTCCTCTTATAATCCGATGGTCCTCTAGAGCAGCCAGGTAACAACAGCAGCACAAACTATACTTCACTGTCCCTCGCCGTTACTTTTGCTTCCTCTGAGGCAGGAAGTCTCAACTCACTTGGCCTTGGCTCAGCGGGAAGTAGCTCTTAAATTGTGGTCCCAAACCACCTGCATGAGAATGGGGGTGGTTTTTAAAATGTACATCCCATGGTCCTACTCCAGATAAACCCCCAAATCTCAGCAGATGAGGCCTGGAATTTCCCATTTCTAATAAGTATCCATAAGATTAAGATGTACTAAGATTTGGGCTCTATTTCATTATGGAGTCCGTCTATAGAATGGCAAGAGACAGCCCCTTTTTCTACCTGTCTGGATCAAGTTTAGTTAAATACAGTTTTGGCAAAAGCCTCACACTTCTTTTTCAATGCACTCAACTTTATTTAGGAAATACAGGTACTTATGCAAATAAAGACCCTAGTTATAGTTACACACAAGGGGTTTGCCAAGCTCCTTCCGCTTGCAGGAATCTTAGGGGTGTAACTGGGATTCCAATGATTTTTGTCTCAGTGCTCCCTCACCTCCCACCCTCAGGGCAATCATCAGACTTTCAAGTTCCTATCAAGCTAGGCTTGCTCTTGCACAGTCCCTAACAGCCAGAATTAAAATTCACTTTACTGCAGTCATATCTTCACCACTGTCAAATTCTCTTGAGAGAGTTGCATTTTTCTTCAACTCCTGGTTATTTTCTTTGTCATTTCTTCTGTCTCACAGTAGTTACCCCAGTGAGACTCCCCCTCCCCCCAGAATCTGCGCACAAGTATGTATTATACAACTCTTTTGAGACACACAGCAGACCTCTTCCTCCTGCTCTTTCACTGCCTCTGAGCTGGGGGGTAGGTTTTCGACGAGGGGAGAGAGGGGGCAATGCTAACCATTACCTTGGTCTCTAGGTTTCAGTTTCTCTCCTCAGTTGCCAGATATCAGCTAGGAATTTCCTCTGCTGGACAGTAGGCTCTCCCCAAATTTTTTTCTTTGTTTTAAGTAAAGCCTGTGGAAAGATAGTAACCTGTTGTGGTCGTTTCTAGATTTCTCCACTAGATGGCATTCCTAGGTTAGTTTTGTATTCAGTTTCCTACAAGGGGGTGGATTGATTTTTACCCTGAAGCAAGAACGGAGAGCCATGATTTACGTTTCATGATTTACTTGGCTGATTACAAGCACTAAGATAGTTTACGTTGTCTTGGAAATTGAGCTGTGCCTTGTACTGCTGAATCTGAGATAATTAGACAGTGATATATTGGGGGGCACCTCATAATGTAGCCAAACAGTCATAAGCAGGCAAATGCCTCCATTGGGCTCCCCAGCTCTTTGTTGCTGCACACCAAAGAGTCAGAAAGCGCAGAGTGCCTCTTTTCACCGAGGTGGAGCTTGGACTCTACTGTATCTCTCACTGGGACAACTCCATCTCCACCCGTAGTCTCTCTTCTCTTCTGACTCCTAATTAAACAGCACAACCACTGTCCTGCACCTTTTCACTAGATCTAGTCTTCTTTCTTGTCCCTCTCTACTTACAAACTAAGTTTTAATGATGGCTCTGGTTATACTTCATGTTTATTATTTCCAGTTCATGACTACTTAAAGAGAAAACATACTTTCCGAAGAAGATATGGCCAGGATTTTGGAGGAAGATAATTTTTAATTTTAAATACTCTGCCCAAATTAGTAAAATAACATTTAGCAAGTACCAGAACATACAGGGAGGAGAAATGGTACCCTAAAACAGTGTGAGTAATAACCATACATAAGTAGAATTCAAGGTATAAAAAGATAAATGGTCTTAAGCTGGATGCCCCTATTAAGAAAGTGGTGAGAATATATGAAAATGTGTAAATAGAATTGTAACTTTGAAGGATGTTGAGGCGAATCCCCAATTTCACTTAGTTCTGATTAGACCGTAATGAGAGAATAATAATAATGGTACAAGGGCTATCCAGAAGAAAAGGAAAAGTCAGTAAGGTTATTGAACCTAACTAAAGTGACACTATCTGCAGTGTTGTTTATATTATGGTAAATGCTGGAAGAAAGGAGCCCCTGTTCACATTTCATTTGTCCCTTCTTCTGAATAGTACCATAAATGTTCCCTGGAACTGTCTACTTGTTTCTCTTAAGCAAATTGCGTAACCTCTGTAAGCCTCATTTTTCTCATCTGTAAAATTGTGATCACAACGTTCAGTCTTCTTGCAAGGCATTGGTGAGGTTTCAATTTTACAATGTTTGTAAATCATGCAATAGATGATCAGAATATAATGTCTTTATTAGTATAGTAGGATCTCAATTAATGGGAAGCATTAATATTTTTACAATTAGTCCTCTTTAAATAGTTTTTTTGTTTTTACATCTTTATTGGAGTATAATTACTTTACAATGGTGTGTTAGTTTCTGCTTTATAACAAAGTGAATCAGTTATACATATACATATGTTCCCATATCTCTTCCCTCTTGTGTCTCCCTCCCTCTCACCCTCCCTATCCCACCCCTCTACGTGGTCACAAAGCACTGAGCTGATCTCCCTGTGCCATGCGGCTGCTTCCCACTAGCTATCTATTTTACGTTTGGTAGTGTATATATGTGCATGCCACCCTCTCACTTTGTCACAGCTTACCCTTCCCCCTCCCCATATCCTAAAGTCCATTCTCTAGTAGGTCTATGTCTTTATTCCTGTCTTACCCCTAGGTTCTTCATGACTTTTGTTTTTTAGATTCCATATATATGTGTTAGCATACGGTATTTGTCTTTCTCTTTCTGACTTACTTCACTCTGTATGACAGACCCTAGGTCCATCCACCTCACTACAAATAACTCAATTTCATTTCTTTTTATGGCTGAGTAATATTCCATTGTATATATGTGCCACATCTTCTTTATCCATTCATCCGACGTTGGACACTTAGGTTGTTTCCATCTCCTGGCTGTTGTAAATAGAGCTGAAATGAACATTTTGGTACATGACTCTTTTTGAATTATGGTTTTCTCAGGGTATATGCCCAGTAGTGGGATTGCTTGGTCATATGGTAGTTCTATTTGTAGTTTTTTAGGAACCTCCATACTCTTCTCCATAGTGGCTGTACCAATTCACATTCCCACCAGCAGTGCAAGAGAGTTCCCTTTTCTCCACACCCTCTCCAGCATTTATTGTTTCTAGACTATTTGATGATGGCCAATCTGACCGGTGTGAGATGATATCTCATTGTAGTTTTGATTTGCATTTCTCTAATGATTAATGATGTTGAGCATTCTTTCATGTGTTTCTTGGCAATCTGTATATCTTCTTTGGAGAAATGTCTATTTAGGTCTTCTGCCCATTTTTGGACTGGATTGTTTGTTTTTTGTTATTAAGCTGCATGAGCTGCTTATAAATTTTAGAGATTAATCCTTTGTCAGTTGCTTCATTTGCAAATATTTTCTCCCATTCTGAGGGTTGTCTTTTGGTCTTCTTTATGATTTCCTTTGCTGTGCAAAAGCTTTGAAGTTTCATTAGGTCCCATTTGTTTATTTTTGTTTTTATTTCCATTTCTCTAGGAGGTGGGTCAAAAAGGATCTTGCTGTGATTTATGTCATAGAGTGTTCTGCCTATGTTTTCCTCTAAGAGTTTGATAGTTTCTGGCCTTACATTTAGGTCTTTAATCCATTTTGAGCTTATTTTTGTGTATGGTGTTAGGGAGTGTTCTAATCTCATACTTTTACATGTACCTGTCCAGTTTTCCCAGCACCACTTATTGAAGAGGCTGTCCTTTCTCCACTGTAGATTCCTGCGTCCTTTATCAAAGATAAGGTGACCATATGTGCATGGGTTTATCTCTGGGCTTTCTGTCCTGTTCCATTGATCTATATTTCTGTTTTCGTGCCAGTACCATACTGTCTTGATTACTGTAGCTTTGTAGTATAGTCTGAAGTCAGGGAGCCTGATTCCTCCAGCTCTGTTTTTCGTTCTCAATATTGCTTTGGCTATTTGGGGTCTTGTGTTTCCATACAAATTGTGAAATTTTTTGTTCTAGTTCTGTGAAAAATGCCAGTGGTAGTTTCATAGGGATTGCATTGAATCTGTAGATTGCTTTGGGTAGTAGAGTCTTTTTTACAGTGTTGATTCTTCCAATCCAAGAACACGGTATATCTCTCCATCTTTATATCATTTTTAATTTCTCTCATCAGTGTGTTATAATTTTCTGCATACAGGTCTTTTGTCTCCTTAGGTAGGTTTATTCCTAGATATTTTATTCTTTTTGTTGCAATGGTAAATGGGAGTGTTTTCTTGATTTCACTTTCAGATTTTTCATCATCAGTGTATAGGAATGCCAGAGATTTCTGTGCATTAATTTTGTATCCTGCTACTTTACCAAATTTATTGATTAGCTCTAGTAGTTTTCTGGTAGCATCTTTAGGATTCTCTATGTATAGTATCATGTCATCTGTAAACAGTGACAGTTTTACTTCTTCTTTTCCGATTTGGATTCCTTTTATTTCCTTTTCTTCTTTGACTGCTGTG
Organism: Delphinapterus leucas; assembly: GCF_059928025.1. NCBI lineage: Eukaryota > Metazoa > Chordata > Mammalia > Artiodactyla > Monodontidae > Delphinapterus > Delphinapterus leucas. The sequence continues at coordinate 68,770,141 of NC_143139.1, forward strand.
GCTAAAACTTCCAAAACTATGTTGACTAAGAGTGGTGAGAGTGGGCAACCTTGTTTTGTTCCTGATCTTAGTGGAAATGCTTTCAGTTTTTCGCCATTGAGGATGATGTTGGCTGTGGGTTTGTCATATATGGCCTTTATTATGTTGAGGAAAGTTCCCTCTATGCCTACTTTCTACAGGGTTTTTATCATAAATGGGTGTTGAATTTTGTCGAAAGCTTTCTCTGCATCTATTGAGATGATCATATGGTTTTTCTCCTTCAATTTGTTAATATGGTGTATCACGTTGATTGATTTGCATATATTGAAGAATCCTTGCATTCCTGGAATAAACCCCACTTGATATGGTGTATGATCCTTTGTTGGATTCTGTTTGCTAGTATTTTGTTGAGGATTTTTGCATCTATGTTCATCAGTGATATTGGCCTGTAGTTTTCTTTCTTTGTGACATCCTTGTCTGGTTTTGGTATCAGGGTGATGGTGGCCTCGTGGAATGAGTTTGGGAGTGTTCCTCCCTCTGCTATATTTTGGAAGAGTTTGAGAAGGATAGGTGTTAGCTCTTCTCTAAATGTTTGATAGAATTTGCCTGTGAAGCCATCTGGTCCTGGGCTTTAAATAGTTTTTAATAAACAAATACATGCTGGATCACCTTGCTTTTATGCCTTAATACACTTAGCAAGGAACCTCTAATTTTCTGCATATAGTTTATCTGGGAAAGAGCTCTCTAATTTTCACATTTGTAGAGAGGAAAAAAGGATGGCAGAGCCGGGGTGGAGGAATAACTGGGTGAGGTTTTAATACCTCAAAATGATAATGATAAGGATTAATAAGAAAAAGAGGTGGTTCAGAAACCACAAATACAAATTAGTGGGTATTAGTGGGTCTTCAGCTTGTGGAAAAACAATTGAAAAACTGGTTTAATATAATAAAAGTATGGGCTTAGTCTTCAACTCACTTTCTCCTTTGTCATGTATTAAATTTATGAAAATTCTTTATTTAAATTTTGACAATAAAAATTAAAATGTATAAATTATAGAGGCCATTCTAGATTTTCAAGTTAAGTGACTGAATGTCTTAAGTCTGTTTCACACTGATGAAGTCCTAGAACATTAACCATCAATCTCAAAGGTACTAAACTAGACAGTCTCTTCTAGTCTTTTTTTAAAATTTGGATAAGTTTCTCTACTTTATTCCAGGCTTTTGAATGTACATGCATAGTTGGAAGCAGCTTCATAGGTTTCTGTCATATAGGGAGTCATGTTGTCAAAGAAAAAATATGAATCAAATATTTTCTTAATATTCCCTCTAACAGACTGTTTTTCTTTTAGTTTTAAAGTGCCGGGAATGACCAAGTATACTTGGAAAAATGGTTTGCTGAAATTTTTTTTTTTCTTTGTCCAAGTGAAGCTTTAGTGGGTTGGTAGGTAGATTTATGTATCACTTCAAAAGAGGCTGTTGGTAGAGTATCCCAAATAAACTGAAGTAATGCTATGAAGAGTGGACACATGAATAGCACAGATGTTGCAATAATGTGAACTTGTTTCCCTTTCTTTATTTCTGAACATTTTTAGGTCTTACGATGGCATTCTGAATTCCCACCACCCGTAAAACCAGGCAACTTGATACTTGTACCTTCAGTAGTTTGTACTCAGTAATTCAGATCAGGAAAAGATAACTCTCTAAGATATAGGGTTGAGGACTCACTTCCATGAACATGTTCTGCAAGTTGACAGTGGCATTAATGACAATTTATGGAAGCAAAATTCTTTTTATCTAGTTTATTAATTTGCTAAGTAAACTTTAAAAATTATTTACTGGAGTCAAGATGAGAGCACTGAAACTAGACATATTCAGAGTTCTAATCTGTGTAAATTTTCTAGAGGCCAGAAGTCAGCAGAATTGGAGAAAGTGCAAGAAAAAAAAAAAACCCTAAACTTTGCTTTGAATGAGGTTTTGCAGAACTGTGAAAGAATATTAGAAATGTATGACTGGTATGGCTTAAACCTTTAAAATTTCAGGTTTAAAGCAAATGAAAGAGCATACTTAATAAAGATAGAAAGAACCTTAGCATTTCATTAATCCAAGAGAAGGTCGTAATTTTTGCTGAGTGCAAAATTAGTATCGATGTTTCTTTTCTCCTGGAAACTTTGCTGATAACTACCAGTAATTGCACATTCCATATAGCCTGGCTCTTAAAGCCTGGACTACTTACAGGAATGATTAATAGTGTAGAGAATTCTCTAATTTTTTCAATTTTAGAGATAACATAAAAATCAATCTAGGTAGAAATATTAATGAGCACTACATTTAAATGTAAGCCACAGTGTAAATAAAAATTTTAAAGAAATACAAACAATAAAATGCATTTGATATCTTTCTCCATATTCACTTTACCAATGTCTGCTAATGTGCCTCTATTTTTCATTTCAAGCCTGAATTAAATGCTAAATTTAATAAGGCTGATTGAATCTTTATTTTTAATCTAAAACTTTTAGGACTTTATGTCTAGATCTATCACTTTGGACTTCAAGGCAACGTTTGTTGTCCTTATTTTATTTTTCATAGCCATCTGCTTAGAAGTAGAGGAAGGAAGGAAGGAAGGAGATGAAAAGCATTAAAAAGGAAGATAAGAATGAAAGGAAAGAGGGAGAAAGAGAGGGAGGGAAAAGAAGGAACACATTGACCTCTGCTGTTTTCACCTCCTCCTTCTCTCTCATCTCTTGGTGTATGAGTGTAGAAAGAGAGCCTTGATTAGGGTTGGACATGTCATTTAACAATCAGCTTACTTATCTTGCAGAGTAGCAAGCACTTCACTGTGAGGACTCTTTATGTGAGATGATTCACAAGAGTGTTTCATAGATGAATCATAAACAATTAAACCATAAACACGTAGATGCTGTTGATTTGTATAAATCTCCTAATGAGGTCTTTTTTATAGTCTACATGGAATAGTCCATGAAGAAGCCTCATCATACCTAAGGAACATGTTCTCTGAGCAATGGCTACTTCAGATCCATCTGTAAATAAATTCAGGGAAGATAAAATATACCATGGGTTATATAGGGAATGCTCTTAGACGAAGAGATTGATTGAAAGGATCATCTTCTCTATACCCCTAGTATCATTGTGGAAGAAACAACTGTCTAGGAGCACTGTAGATATTCCTGAGTTCTTGAGTAGTAGTCAAGTTAAACCGTTGGCCATCTTCTAAATATTTGTCTCTTCAGCTCAGATTTTCAGAAGAAAGCTTTCACGTTAAGGAGGTCATGAGATAAGAGAAATTCTCAACCCTTTCAGATCCGATCCCTTTTCATAACAAGTATCCTAAAAATAATTCATAGGCAATATATCTCATTTACAAACATAATTTATAAATCTATATAATGCTCATTTATAATATAGAATACAATAAAAAGAAATAAATAGATGACAGAATGATCTACATTTCCATGTGTAAATATACTCCAGGTACAAGTGCAATAGAAAACTTAATGAAGTAGATAGATGTCTGCACTTAAACACAAAATCATCATACTCAGCAGCTAGACAATGTAAACTAATCCAGAGGTTTTGTTTTGGCAACAAAAATACCGTAATACCGTGAATGATGTTGATCAATGTCATCATTTTCTAAGATGGTGAACAAGTCTTAATAAAGCTTTAGGAAATATAAAAAGTACAATTTTTCTTTATTGTACAGTACTTGCCTTCTGGAGAAAGCAATGTGTATTAAAATAGATTAAAATATTAGTTTTAATTTGCAAAGTAGAGTTGGATTCATGTAGGTGACATCCCTATTGATGGTGATCTCAGCAGAGGACACAAGGTTTCTCACAGAGTGAAAAATCAGCTTTCTGAGTTGGAGATTTTTCTCTTAACTCCAGTCAGACACTTTGTAGTACTGGGGAGAAGGGAGTACAATAGACATGAAAGTGAAGACAGCTAAAGAGGATCCCAGCTCCAGGTTTTCTTTTCATGGCTCTCAAGTCCCAACTTTCTCCCACATGGTAACACAGGTTGACCCCTTCAGCAGCTCCTGGTCCAAAGCAATTCTGGTACTTAGGTCAAGTCAGTCATTTGTGAACATTATTTGTACTTCCTCAGACCTGTATATATAATATGTAAGTAGCAGTACATCACTTTTCCAATATCAGTAGGCTACCTCAATTAAAAATTCTTTAGAGAATAGAATGGAGGTTGTTGCTAGCCCCAAACATATCTAACCAGCAATAGAGAGGTGGATTGGTATAGTAGCTTAGAGTCAGACAAATCTGTTTTCAGATCTTAACTTTGCAGATGACTGAATGTTCAATACATTACTAAGTCACTCTGTAGTTTTCTATATGTACTTCATGAGGCTGTCACAAGGATTAAACAAAGCTAAACTAGTGGACTCTAACCTGCTTCATTCATTCTGTTCTCTTATGAAATACCCCAGGAACAGAAATAGAAAACTCAAAGAAGATGTGAGGATAGGAAACAGAAGTCAGAAGGAAAAATAAATTTTCCTAGGAGAGAAGAAAGAAAAGAAGAGTATCAAACTGAAAAAGACATGATAAATTTAAGACCTAACTCCACTCTCAAAATTAAGATTTTGTTCTTTTATTTGTCCAGGGAAGAAGTAACTAGAGCTCTTGATTATATGAAGGAGGTAAGAGGGAGATCATTGTTCTCATCACTTACTATTTAGATTTGATGTGTATCCCCACCCACCTTTTTAAATAATGGGTTTATATAAAAATAAACATTGGGGGACTTCCCTGGTAGCACAGTGGTTAAGAATCCGCCTGCCAATGCAGGGGACATGGGTTTGAGCCCTGGTCCAGGAAGATCTCACATGCCGCAGAGCAACTAAGCCCATGCGCCACAGCTACTGAGCCTGAGCTCTAGAGCCTGCAAGCCACAACTACTGAACCCGCGCCTAGAGCCCATGCTCTGCAACAAGAGAAGCCACTGCAATGAGAAGGCCATGCACTGCAATGTAGAGTAGCCCCTGCTCGCTGCAACTAGAGAAAGCCCACGCACAGCAACGAAGACCCAACACAGCCAAAAATAAATAAATAAATAAATAAACAAACAAACATTGAAATTTAGACTTGTCAGAAAAAAATTGCGTAAGTCAAGAATTAATTCTGCCCTAAGAATAATAATTAATCCTGCTCCCAAATAGAGTTTGGGCTTACTAGGAAGGGAACCCTCATTGATTCATTTATTAAAATTTTTTTTTAAATTTCTACTTTAGGTTAGGTTTTGTGCTAAGTGCTGGGAATCCAGTGATGAATAAGGTTATAGTACCTGCCTACAAGGAGATAACATCCAATGCTAAGTACACTCTTTAGAAACAAAAATGTATGGACTTTTACATCTAGTTTACCCACATAGGCATACTTTCTACTGCTTTTTCAGTTTTGCTTTTTGTGTTCTGTACCATTCATGTGAAGACCAAGCATAAAATTCCTTTAGTTACAAAATTACATTAAAAAGGAAAAATAAGCAACTCACAGAAATGAAAATAAGTTGAGGTGGTTTATGTAAAGCTTTTTTGTTGTTTTTTTTTTCAGAACTAGAAAGTAAAATTGTCAGGTAATTTGTCATGTGCAGTAATCTTCAAGGTGACTTTGGCACAGCAGTCTACAAATTTCGTATGGATCACAGTACAAAATAATTCCTATTAAGGTTATCAGGAAATTTTAGACTGTCAAACATCCTTCATGGCAATCCCTGCTTTTAAGTGTTAGAACATCACACTGTGATGACCTATAATGAATAAACCCTGGAGTATTTTAGTTGAATTTTATTCTGATGCTTGGAACTAATGACTCACTCCAGTGGGTATTGCTAGAAATTTAAGGCCTTCAAATAAAAACGAAGTATGATGGTATTTCTCACCTCAAAACTCACAGTCACAGTCTCGCACCCTCACTCCCAAGCCAGAGCAGTGATTTAGATGTGACAAGGTTCCTGAGAGGTTGGAAATTTTCAGCTGACTAGTTTTTAAATGACAAATTTAGTTTTACTGTTCCCTTGAATTCTGAAAGAATTTCACATTGAATAACACATGGGGAACTTAATTGGAAATATACTAGAAATCATAGCTTTGTTCTCAATGGACTTATTAGATATTTGTTTCATTCTTTAATTTCAGCAAAAACCAGCATTTCAGGAAGTATCCAAGAGATAAAATTGGGATTGATATAAAAATTGTTGCTTAAATTCAAATGAAAATAGTCACCGTATATACTGGTTTCTAGAAAAGTTATTGTTCATAAATCCCTGTTTCCTTCCAAAGAGTCTCTATAAAGTGACCTCTTATTACATGTCCTTAAAATATATTATCAGGTTTCTATTGGATATAGTTACTCAACTTGACAAAGTGTTATTGAAGTTTCACTATATAAGGCAGAGTGTCAGGTGCTGGAGTCCCCAAAATACCTGTGATATGGCCCTTATTTTCAATTTGGTCACAGTCTATCTGGATTTCATGAGAGGGACAGATCTGTCCCTTGAAACCAACATTAAACACAGACTTCCCTCTCTATGTGGATCATACATGAGCTACAAAGACACAGTCTTTCTTTGCTCTGAAAAGGCAAGGTTTATATGCCAATGTGCGATTTGACTCATAAGACATTTTAAGCCAAAAATATAAAATATATCTTTTAACTTTGCTGTGACAAACTTTGAGAAGTGGCAGATGTTTATTTTTCTTATATTCCATGGTCCAATTTACCTTTCTTTTGATGTTCTGTGTTACGGACTTGAATTCTGGTTTGTAAGAACAGAAAGGCAAGAAAGAAAGGAGGGCCACAGGATTTAGAACACTTATCTGGACCTTATCTAGAAGGTCAAAACTCATTGTTAAGAATTTTTTCAACTGATTCAACTTAAAAAGAAAATGTGATGTCTCTTGGGATTGAAAAAAATAATCATTAATTTTGCTCCCTTATCTTTGGTATCGATATGTACACTATATACAGGTATTCATAAGAAATAAGTTAAAAATCAACCAAGTAAGTAAACAAGAAGTCTCAAGTTTAGTAACTAATGTTGAAATATTTGGTATAACCCTTTTTATAAAATATTTGGTGCAACACTTTTTATAAACTAATGTTGAAATATTTGGTGCAACCCTTTTTATAAAATATTTGGTGCAGCCCTTTTTACAAACTAATGTTGAAATATTTGGTATAACCCTTTTTATAAAATATTTGGTGCAACCCTTTTTACAAACTAATGTTGAAATATTTGGTGCAACCCTTTTTGCAAAAATATTATCATATGGGAAGTTGAATTTTACTTCCTAACTATCTGCTTTAATGGACACACACACACAGACACAAACACACACAAAGATATTTCAAATATAAAAGACAGAAAAGGGAGAGTAATTTGTAGTAATATATTTTTTTCTTATAGAAAATGCATGCCTTTGATACATTTCTAGTTGTACCACTAGATGGAGTTCCTTGCTAGAAAGTCACCTATCTCTCACCAAAGGAACTACTTGAGGAAAAATTAAATATGTATTGTTTTTCATTATATATTTCTTTAGAAATATGAAAAAATTAAACTTTAAAATGTAAACTAAATGTTTAATAAAATTTTCTTAAAGTTGACTAACCTACCTGGGAGTGAGATTACACATGAATATTTGAACACTAACAAATTTCAGAAAATTTCCAATTGCCCTTTAGTGAAAAATGTGGATCAACCCTCAGAAAAATAGTCTGAAAGTTTTTGGTCCCACAAAACATGTGTCTCTTACCAATTCATAGATACTACTGTCATGGGTATCCAGAGTGCATATGTTCCATTCTTATAAAAATAATACTCTAAAAAATTACAAATTTCAATGACAGACTGTAAGGAGATGGATAAGGATGGTTTATGGAGACTCCTGTTAAAAGCATAAGCAAGTAATCAGCACAATTATGAACAATAGGGCACCATGTTCTCAAGAACTGAGCAGTCTGGTGGAGAGATGCACATTGATCTTTGTTCCTAGTACTTTGCATACTTACTGCAATTATCATGTGACCAAGAGATATCATAAAAAATATAACTTAATAGAAAGAGGTGATAAGTGAAAGTGGACTTTGTGGTCAAGATGCCCTAATTCAGAAAATGCCCATGATCACAGAGTTACCTTCACCTGCTCAGTCAAGGAGTGATTCCAAGCCCATAACAAGTTTACAGCCCAGCAGAAAAAAGTCTTGTCAGCCTAACCATTTATTTATCTATTCATCCATCCCAGCAGTGGTATCACTGAGGGCCTATAGTGTGGAAGGCACCATGCTATTTCATGAAAATGACAAGCACTATTCATTATAAATTCTACACTAGAGGTATGAATAGATCCTGATGAAGTAGAGAAGGGATTGACAAAAGGTGCCCAGATTGGTAGTAAAATGCTTTGTCAAGAAGGGGATACTTGAACAGGCTCTGGAAGCATATTTAGAGAGATTAGCGATAAAGATACTGAAAAAAAGAAGAAAAATAATTGGGTTGCATTGAATTGCATACAGGTATAAAGATAAGTGAGATTTAATAAAGTGAGTTATGAAAATAAAATGTGTGACTTAGTTATCATGTCATCTCTATTGAAATCCTAGCCTGGATGTAACTATGTGGAAGACTTGATGGTGAGAGTTCTAGGATGGGAGCACTCCTGCTTATCTCTCTTTAACCTAGAATATGTTCTTCATGAGTGTTTGAGGCTCTAGCCCCTAAATCTGAGATGCTTTTCTCAGAAAACTACAGATGTCTGAGTCTTTTCTTCTTTTTTTTTTTTGCGGTACGCGGGCTTCTCACTGTTGTGGCCTCTCCCGTTGCGGAGCACAGGCTCCGGATGCGCAGGCTCAGCGGCCATGGCTCACGGGCCCAGCCACTCCGCGGCATGTGGGATCTTCCCGGACCGGGGCACAAACCCGTGTCCCCTGCATCGGCAGGCGGACTCTCAACCACTGCGCCACCAGGGAAGCCCTGAGTCTTTTATTCTTACAAACTCTCATGATATGTTCAATGATAAGATTGGAAGATAAAACATTAAGAAATAAATATTTGGAAAATTCTTTGGGACCACCACTTCATGACCAGGTATGCCCATCATAGCTTGTCTCTATATGGGAAGAATTGAAGAGTATGGGAAGGTAGTCACCAGGAAAGCAGGCATTGTTTTTGTTTTTGGCTCTGGGAAGCCAGAACAGAGTAATAGAGACAAGGACAGTTCAGTTAATATCTTGTAGTATAGATCATTGTGATGATTCAGTAAAAAAAATCATTCTATTAGAAATGTCTTTGTTTTTTGTCTATTAATGGTGGGAAAAATACTGGTGTTAGAAGGTCTGTTGGCAGCTATGAGCTGAACCCGGAGCTCCTCAAGCGTCCTAGGAAAATACTGTGCTTTTTAGTGCATTTAGAGGTGGCTTTTGGCAGAGATTGGGCTTCTCAATTCCTGGATGATGAGGGAAAGTCTAGGTAGGATGGAGATTTGGGAGAGGGATGTAGAAATCAATAAGAAGGGAAATGATAGTAAAACAGAGCTTGATTTTGTCTATCTTAATGCTTTGCTTAGAGTCCAGTACTAAAGTCTAATAAAATATTTGGTCCTTCTGGCTGTAAAACCAATGCTCTTTTCATTATTACACTAAGTGAGAGAGAGAAATAATTGCAACTATAGGAAGGAAAGGAGAGAATAAAGACATATTTCATGTTGACAGAGGAACTGGTTATGTTAGCACTTCAGACTGGAACATAAATGATACAGAACAAAACTCAGACTCTCTTTCTTTATCCCATGGATGCCCTCCAAATATTAGTCACATTGTCCTAAATAGGTTCTAGGGCCTAATCTTCATTCATCCATTATTCAGTGTTCATTGAGGCACTTTAGTAGACTTCTCAAGAAATCTAGTCTGGACACGATTCCCTTGACTTGGAGTATTTCTGAAAATTAGCCATCTATGTGCTGTCCCAGGAGGAAAAAACAAAAACTCTCCAATTATCCCTTTGCCTTGTGTTAATCCATCAAACATAAGTATTCTTAAGTGGAAGTCACTCATTTCTGGCATCTTGATAAATCATCTGTGTAACCACACTTTGAACTGCAATATTGTACAACAAAGGAAATGATCTTGGAATGAATATCTTAGAAAAGCATATGAAAACATATTTTCAACCACTTATAACCATCGTTTTTTTTTAACAAAGGAGAAAAAGAAATACAATTTTGCAATGACGGTTGTTTAGATGAATCACTCTTTCCTTCCTCTTCCTAATCTCTCCTCTATGACAATATAATATAAATATGGGAAATGACATAAGAGATTTAGTTCCTATACTATGAGGTAAGCTGGTCAGCCTGTAATAAGATAACTGAATTTTCATTCTATCAAGAATCTGAAGAGTTGAGAATCTCCAGTGTGGAAAGTAAAGAATAATAAGGAAAAGAAAGGTGAGGTGGGCTAACCACTGGGATTTATGGGTTAAATCTAAGAATATTGACTCACTGTTTTGGGGATCTTACAAATGCTTGTCTCTATAAACAGAAAGTTAGCAAATACCTTTCATATTGCTTATATAATTCATTATCTTTTCTAAACTAATGAAATTACTCTTTGGCATCCCTTCTAATTAAGATCGTCTACTTATCTGAAATATCAGAATCTCCAGCCAGGGATCTAAGATAATTTGATTACGGACAAGAACTTTTTATGGTACAGAGTAAAACTGGTTTGTATTTGATAGTAGAAAATCTGCCATTATTTGGGAACTCATCACTATAACAGCTGTTTGACAACAGAAAGTGTTTATTGATACTGACTCTATATGGCTAAATATTAAATTAATGCTGAACCAATCAGCCATCTAGCTAAAAAGAAAAATGAAAATTGCAATGTTATTTTCTTGCTTTTTTTTTTCTTTTTTTTTTGCGGTTCGTGGGCCTCTCACTGTTGTGGCCTCTCCTGTTGTGGAGCACAGGCTCCGGACGTGCAGGCTCAGCGGCCATGGCTCACAGGCCCAGCTGCTCTGCGGCATGTGGGATCTTCCCGGACCTGGGCACGGACCCGTGTCCCCTGCATCGGCAGGCGGACTCTCAACCACTGCGCCTCCAGGGAAGCCCTCTTGCTTTTTCGATATAATTTGAAGCCATCAAAATTCGATGGAACCTCAGAATTAAAACACATTACACAAATGTGTTCAGTAGAGAATAAAATATACAGGGGAAGTGAACAGGAACCAGAAAAGCATTTATTAGGCAAAGCTATTCTAAACTGGCAAAGGTGAACTTCTGCTGCATAGAAATTGGGAAGTGACATTGTTTAATGTCAACAAAAGAGATGCCAAATACTTTCTTTACAAAGGCCAGAGAGAAATAATTTGCCATGGGAACCTTACCCAATACCAGACAAAGGATGTGTTTCCATTCCAGTCAGGAACCCTTTGAGATCTAATTCTTTGTAAAGTGTAAGAGAGGTCACATGCCTGTCTTCATTCCTTACTTTAATTTTACCAAAAACTTGAGTATTTATTGTGTATCAGGCACTAAGCTAGATGATAGGAATACCTTTGACTTGGAATACTGTGCTGGATATACAGGAAGAAGAACACATAGACTTTTCTATGTCCCATTTTTCTATTGTTATTTCACTGAATAAAACAACCATTGGTGTAGGCCATGGTAATCATTGTATGCACAACTAGGAAAGAGACAGAGCTGCCAGCTGAGCTACGACAAGCTCAGATTTTTAAAGCATGTTGCAATTTCAGGGGAAATGTTCCTTTTAAATGTGGAAAAAAATGTGAATTACAGTGTGTCTCTCTCACAAGGGCGATACAAGGGCCAAGTGTATTTGAGCAGTTCACAAACCCAGCATTTTCTATGGGGTGTTCTATGAAACAAGCAGCTATGCATATACACTTGAATGAGTGTATCTGAGAAACATCAACAACTGCAGAGACAACAAAATATCCCATGCTCAGAGACGTTTGGGAAATGATAAATTAAACAACATTAAACTCTACTGTAGAATATCGTAATGTCTTTTTCTTTCATGGAATATGTGATGGTATTAGGGCTCACTAGAAAGCATGAATGCATTCAGAATTTAATGGAAAACAAGTCCAAATTTATATCAATTGCTTCTCAAATTTTTTGTACCAGCTTCTAAGAAACACAACAAAGTTAAAATATAAGTAAAGTGCACACTCTCTCTTCCTTTGTAGTATGTCTATGCCAGAGTTCATGCAACTTTCCTTCCCTATTGGTACGAGTTGGGCAATAAGGAGAACTCAAAGATACCTCTTTGTTCTTGAGGAACACTTACTAATATTTCCATCCTCTTGTTCCCTGGGAAGCAATCTCCATTAGAATATACTCCTCCTCCTTGCTCTGCCTCTTAGTCATTCCTCTCCACAGGGAAGCATGTGTTTTCTCTCTAGATTGGAGGTGGGTGCTGTTGCAAGGTCTGGACTGAGTGTTTGTGTAGGGAGGGTGTTAGCAAGTCCATGTGGCCCCACACTTAAACAACGTACTCCAGCCTAGGTTTTTTCTGTAATAAACCTCCAATTTTATCTCTAACTCTTGTATCTCTTTGTTGGTTCTAAACTCTGGCATAGAAGAGAGAAGTCTTATTGCTTAACCCCCAAAGCTTTAGAGTTTTTTTACATTAAAAAGCTTTACATTAAAAGTGCCTGAGAGAGTGTGACCCAAGCAGATAACTCTTTACTATGTATACTCTGAACCTTACCCTGGCACCTCCCAGCCTTCAAAGAGTATCTTTTTTTTTCAATTTTATTTATTTTTTAATACAGCAGGTTCTTATTAGTTATCCATTTTATACATATTAGTGTGTATATGTCAATCCCAATCTCCCAGAAGATACACGTAGGTACTACTCAAAAGGTAAGCGTAAATTAAGAGGAACTGTAGAGGCCCACGGATCTAAAATCCCACACAAAGACTCTTAAAAGAGCATTAGTTTACACAAGCTTTCCTAGAATAATCCATTCATTCCTACTGAGTCCTCAGAGGAGATGTTTCTCTATTTTTTTTTCTACTCTCTTTATTTTGCATTATATAAAACAATAGCAACAACCAGTAACATATTGCTCTTCTTCACACTTGTATGGATTTTAGGAAGTTATTGTCTCTTTCTCTGAAGAAATAACCCACAGACAAAAAAGTAGTACCACGTTGTGAAATCTGAAAATCCCGAAAGTCAACAGCTTGAAGATACCCTCAGGAGAAGGGAAGAAAACAAGTGTTACAAGAGATGAGACAAGCTAGGGAAATGTTGATTTCAACGCCACTGTTGCAGACAGTAGGTACATTTTTCCTCTGGTACCCACTGCCACCATCTCAATGGGGTGATTTTTGGTCTCTGATATGAAGAACTGTTTTCAAATGACATAAGAGTTGCTTTGAGGAGAGGTGCAACAAGAAAGTTTCAAGTATGGATAAGAATCACATCAAAGTCCAAAGTCAGGGAAAAAATCCACAGTGGTAAGAAAGCCCAGAAGTGTTAATGTCTTGCTACTTCAACTGAATGCCTTCATTAGACCCAAGAGAGAATCTCAAAAACATTTGAGGGTTCCAATCAGCATATATATCCTGTCCCTCCACCCTGTAGGGATACTTTCTTGACTATATGCCAGAAACAGAGATAACTAAAGAGTTGAACATCCTCCAGTTGTCTGAGATACTTGGTGCCACTCAAGCCATTTCCTCCCTGAGAAAATTGAAATGACAGGGGTATAGGGTGTGTGTAACCAACTCATTCCTTCACCTTCCTTCCTGAAAAGCCAGCATTTTAGGAAGAATGAGAGGATACCTCCTGTCTTTCCATTTCTCTCCAAAAAGTTACACGGTTGTTGGTCCAGAAGAATTCTGAAAGTTCAAAGAAATATAAATGCTTCTCTTATTGTGATCTTAATAGAATTCTTGGGGACAGTTAACTTGTATCCCTCTTTTACTCTCTGAAACTTTTAATTCTTTTCCTTCAATTCTGTGCGTGCTGTGTGTAAAATCTATGAAGGGTGAGACTAGTAGATTAAAAACATCTCAGCTTTTCCTAATCTGTATAAAAGTCTAAAATAACTTCTCCTCCCTTACCACCTCCTCTTCTTTCTCCTTTGAGGGGAAGATTTCTGGCAAATTTTGGGTTGGGAAACTGCAGTCATTGTCACAAAACCTAACTGTAAATCCAGTGATTACCTTTGAAAGGCAATTGCAAAATAGGAATAGAACCCTCTAGAAAACAGTTAATTTTGACTGAGTCTTCCTAATATTGAGCTGTACTTTGAAGAAAATTCTTTATCAGGTTATTGACATTCTCAGTATTGGAAAAATTACTAAAGAGGAAACATTATAGGCAGCTGACATTTTCTTTTGGGGATTTTTCCCAGCATTAAAGAAAATGAATGAGGCATGTGAGAAAACATTAATAGGTAATGTTGGCATACTGTATAAATGTAACTATGCATTATTTCTTAAAACTGTACAACATATTTTAAAAAGTGGAGATTTTAAAAGATAAAGGTCACTGTAGCATAAGGAACAGTAAAAACATGTTATAGACGCCAAGAGACTAAGAAACCAGAGTGGAAAGAGTAATTTTCCTGTCATGAGGGAAAAGTGGGCTATTTTTTGTCAATCAGCTCTGCTTCTGTATGCCTGTTTGGCCTTGGAATCCCTCTCCTTTCTCCTTATATGGGATCTGAGGGGAATTAGAATATCTGGGGCATATGTTTCCTTGGTAATGTAACCTATAATAATTTCTCTTAGGGCCGGATCCTTGTTGAAACTCAGGGCAAAGTTGTTTTGCCAGTAATTTCTGAGCCATTGATCATATTTTGCAATCTGTCCTACTTCTGTGAGATAACTTTCGAGGATGATAAAAACGAGAGTGTATCTCTATGCACCTTGTGTCTCCTCCATTGTCGTCCTTGGTTTTGAGCTCAAAGAAGAAAAGTAGAATCTGTAAATACAATATAGAGCATCTTTTATTTTTTTTCTTGTTGCTTCCCTGTCAATGTTCCATGGTTGAGATATTTAAAATCAAGGCTAGTAAATGCAGCATCTCAAAGTATACTATGGAAACAACACTATGCACTTGTCCAAATTAATGAAATAAGAGGTTCTGTTAGAAAAACTTCAATTCCTAAGGAAGTGTTCATCTTATTTACAGCATTGTTTTGTTTAGAATAAAACCCCCCAACACTCTTTATGTGATCATCAGTGTAAGGAAATTAATTTTCTTCTTTTGAAGTTTACATGAATTATTGGTCTTATCATTTTGGAAAGCCTGGACTACAAGTCAGGCTGCTACCATGTAAAGAATTATTTTAAACAGAAACTCTTCCATTTCTCACTTGTATGAACCAAAATACAAATGACTGAAGACCTGCTGAAGAGCTCTATTCACACGGTGCAGTTTGGTATGGCTATAAAGGTACTATCTGAACATAAATTTTATAAAATGCTTTAAACCCAGAGAAACATGTATTTATTTTTCTTACAAAAGTCTTCAAAGCAACCCCGAGGAGACAAATTATTGGACATGAGTCTACTGTCATTTGGAGAATATGACATAAGATCAAATTTTATTTTATTTTTTTAGAGTTTAAAAAATGATTCTTTTTCCCAGCTCCCTTCACAGTTTATTCTCTTATAAGCCTTAGTATATCCTTTATATTGTTTAGTTTATAGAACTGGCCATTAGAAGACATGAACTATAAATCACAGTATGAAACAGATTTTTTGTTGGCCAACAGAAGGGAAAAACAAAGAGACTACAGCTGCCTTTATGCCATTTTACTCCAGGTTGGTGAGAATTATATGTAATGAAGTCCCCAACTGTAAATGGACATGGTCAGACACATATTACATTGACAAGTCAGAGGATAAAACTGATGAAAAGCACATTTTATTATTAGGGGATTTCCATTTCTAAATGCTAATGTATTTAAAAAATGATAAATTGTAAATACATAGATATATAATAACTATCATTTAAGAATATGTTTAGGTTGTGATGGCTGAGTGGTTTATAACTGTCCTGAGTAAAGGACAGTTATAAAAATCCCCAGTTGAGTATGAATATGAACAACAAAAGCTCCTCTGGACTCTATGGACAATGGATACAATATAAAAAACTAGAAAATAGACCCCGAGATACCCTCTACTTAAAATCAACTAATTCAATGGAAGGTGTTAAGAAATAGACCTTCGCTTCTCCCCTGCCCCACGTCACCCATGGGCACAAACAAGCTCAGGGCACAGGGAATTAGAATTTAGTCTATGGTAATTAAGGTCATAGAAAGTAGAAGAAATACACCATGGTACCTGAAGCACATAACTTTTTGGGAAAAAAAATCCCTTATATATATATATATATATATATATATATATATATATATATATAGTGCAAAGTAATGGTCTTCATTTGGAAATATCATGACTTGACTTACATATTTTGCTAGGATTGAATTTTACTAAATTATAGTTTTCTGTGCTCATTTATTAATAAAGATACCTCATTAGGCAATTTGGTGTGCCTGACAAGTACTGCAACTATAATTGCCTTCAAATTAAACCTAAACACTAGGAGATATTCATCTAAATTGAGTTAATCATAATTTAACTGCTATATACTGAGACATACCCATTACAGAATTCAGACCGTATTGGCCAAATAATAGATTACAAATACAGTATTGTCATATAAGACTGGATAATAAATTCATTTATGAGATACTTGAGAAAATATTTTAGGAAAGATTCTTAAGCTAGTTCTGATGAAGAGAAGATATCCATTTATTCAGATTTAGATTCTTTATTTTCCAGACTCATTTTTCTAGTTCGATGGTCAATCAGTTCAAAACCAACTGCAAAATTGGCTTTCAGAATACAAATAGAAACTCATGGCAACACATCCTGACTCCCACAGGTTTAACAATTACATGTCTAATTGCCCTCTGCTATTACATAAAAATAAATAGAAATGGAGCAAAATATTTTACCCCTCAATACTTTAAGGACAGTTTATGGTGGGAAGTGCTTATCTGCCATGGGGGAAAATCTGCTCCCATATTTTCAAGATCCCATCTCAATTCTTCTCAAGACAGTAAATGGTTTAAGAGTCACCTTCCTAGTTAGAACAACCAAGTTGTGGGATAAGAGGACTCTTGTGTTAGAATACAGGTTTAAATATATTCGAGTATGTACTGTTTTAGCAAATATAATTTTTTATTGTGATTTCAGTAAGAAACAGTTTTGAGGTAAGCTCATACTTTCAATTTAATTCCACAAATGTTTTTAGAGCCCATAGTGCTTCTTAAGCACAGTACTGGAGATTAAAATCAGGTCCAGTCACAAACCTAGAGACCCACCAACCTATGATCTTTCAGTGAAAGTTCTTTTCCTTGGGCTTCCCTGGTGGTGCAGTGGTTAAGAATCTGCCTGCCAATGCAGGGGACACGGGTTCGAGTCCTCATCCAGGAAGATCCCACATGCCCTGGAACAACTAAACCTGTGTGCCACAACTACTGAGCCTGCGCTCTAGAGCCCTCAAGGCACACTACTGAGCCCGTGTGCCACAACTACTGAAGCCTGCGTGCCTAGAGCCCATGCTCCGCAACAAGAGAATCCACCACAATGAGAAACCCATGCACTGCAATGAAGGGTAGCCCCCACTCGCTGCAACTAAAGAAAGCCCGTGTAGTAATGAAGACCCAACACAGCCATAAATAAATGAATAAAGTTCCATTAAAAAAATAAAAAATAAAGAAAAAAAGTTCTCTTCCTTAAAGCAAAGCTTACTTTATGAAGGTCACAATCCATGGACATTTAAGCACAAAGGGAATTCCAACTTGCAAAGTCAGGGACATGGAGCCATTGCTCCATACCACTCTCCACACAATCTAAATTTTTTACCTTCAAGGACAAGTTACTCCAGAACCTGGTGCCTCAATTACCCAAGAGTCTTCCCTAAAACCCCTAAACTGATCAGATCTTTTTTTTTTTACATCTTTATTGGAGTATAATTGCTTCACAATGGTGTGTTAGCTTCTGCTATATAAAAAAGTGAATCAGCTATATGTATACATATATCCCCATATCCCTTCTCTCTTGCGTTTCCCTCCCACCCTCCCTATCCCACCCCTTTAGGTGGTCACAAAGCACGGAACTGATCTCCCTATGCTATGCGGCTGCTTCCACTAGCTATCTATTCTACATTTGGTAGTGTATATATGTCCATGCCACTCTCTCACTTCGTCCCAGCTTGCCCTTCCCCCACCCCGTGTCCTCAAGTCCATTCTCTACATCTGAATCTTTATTCCTGTCCTGTCTCTAGGTTCTTCAGAACCATTTTTTTTTTTTTTAGATTCCATATATATGTGTTAGCGTACGGTATTTGTTTATCTCTTTCTGACTTACTTCACTCTGTATGACAGTATCTAGGTCCATCCATCTAACTACAAATAATTCAATTTCGTTTTTTTTA
This sequence comes from Delphinapterus leucas, assembly GCF_059928025.1. NCBI lineage: Eukaryota > Metazoa > Chordata > Mammalia > Artiodactyla > Monodontidae > Delphinapterus > Delphinapterus leucas. Next base: position 68,788,646 of record NC_143139.1, read on the forward strand.
TGGCTGAGTAATATTCCATTGTATATATGTGCCACATCTTCTTTATCCATTCATCTGTTGATGGACACTTAGGTTGCTTCCATGTCCTGGCTATTGTAAATAGAGCTGCAATGAACATTGGGGTACATGACTCTTTTTGAATTATGGTTTTCTCAGAGTATATGCCCAGTAGTGGGATTGCTGGGTCATATGGTAGTTCTATTTGTAGTTTTTTAAGGAAACTCCATACTGTTCTCCATAGTGGCTGTATCAATTTACATTCCCACCAACAGTGCAAGAGGGTTCCCTTTTCTCCACACCCTCTCCAGCATTTATTCTTTGTAGATTTTTTGATGATGGCCATTCTGACCTGTGTAAGGTGATTCCTCATTGTAGTTTTGATTTGCATTTCTCTAATGATTAGTGATGTTGAGCATCCTTTCATGTGTTTGTTGGCAATCTGTATATCTTCTTTGGAGAAATGTCTACTTAAGTCTTCTGCCCATTTTTGGATTGGGTTGTTTATTTTTTGGATATTGAGCTGCATGAGCTGTTTGTATATTTTGGAGATTAATTCTTCGTCAGTTGCTTCATTTGCAAATATTTTCTACCATTCTGAGGGTTGTCTTTTCATCTTTGCTTTTCAAAAGCTTTTAAGTAAGGGCTTCCCTGGTGGTGCAGTGGTTGGGAGTCCGCCTGCCGATGCAGGGGACGCGGGTTCGTGCCCCGGTCTGGGAGGATCCCACATGCCGTGGAGTGGCTGGGCCTGTGGGCCATGGCCACTGAGCCTGCGCGTCCGGAGCCTGTGCTCCGCAATGGGAGAGGCCACAACAGTGAGAGGCCCACATACCACAAAAAAAAAAAAAAAAAGTTTTAAGTTTCATTAGGTCCCATTCGTTTCTTTTTGGTTTTATATCCATTTCTGTAGAAGGTGGGTCAAAAAGGATCTTGCTGTGATTCATGTCATAGAGTGTTCTACTTATGTTTTCCTCTAAGAGTTTTATAGTGTCTGACCTTCCATTTAGCTGTTTAATCCATTTTGAGTTTATTTTTGTGTATGGTGTTAGGGAGTGTTCTAATTTCATTCTTTTCCATGTAGCTGTCCAGTTTTCCCAGCAGCACTTATTGAAGAGGCTGTCTTTTCTCCATTGTATATTCTTGCCTCCTTTATCAAAGATAGGGTGACCATATGTGCATGGGTTTATCTCTGGACTTTCTATCCTGTTCCATTGATCTATATTTCTGTTTTTGTGCCAGTACCATCCTGTCTTGATTACTGTAGCTTTGTAGTATAGTCTGAAGTCAGGGAGCCTGATTCCTCCAGCTCCATTTTTCTTTCTCAGGATTTCTTTGGCTATTCAGGGTCTTTTGTGTTTCCATACAAATTGTGAAATTTTTTGTTCTAGTTCTGTGAAAAATGCCATTGGTAGTTTGATAGGGATTGCATTGAATCTGTAGATTGCTTTAGGTAGTAGGGTCATTTTCACAATGTTGGTTCTTCCAATCCAAGAACGTGGTATATCTCTCTATCTGTTTATATCGTCTTTAATTTCTTTCATCAGTGTATTATAGTTTTCTGCATACAGGTCACTTATCTCCTTAGGTAGGATTATTTCTAGGTATTTTATTCTTTTTGTTGCAATGGTAAATGGGAGTGTTTCCTTACTTTCTCTTTCAGATTTTTCATCATTAGTGTATAGGAATGCAGGAGATTTCTGTTGATTAATTTTGTATCCTGCTACTTTACCAAATTCATTGATTAGTTCTAATAGTTTTCTGGCAGTATCTTTAGGAGTCTCTATGTATAGTGCCATGTCATCTGCAAACAGTGATAGTTTTACTTCTTCTTTTCCGATTTGGATTACTTTTATTTCTTTTTCTTCTCTGATTGCTATGGCTAAAACTTCCAAAACTATGTTGAGTGATAGTGATGACAGTGGGCAGCCTTGTTTTGTTCCTGATCTTAGTGGAAATGGTTTCAGTTATTCACCATTGAGAATGATGTTGGCTGTGGGTTTGTCATATATGGCCTTTATTATGTTGAGGTAAGTTCCCTCTATGCCTACTTTATGGAGGGTTAATATCATAAATGGGTTTTGAATTTTGTCTAATGCTTTTTCGGCATCTATTGAGGTGATCATATGCTTTTTCTCCTTCAGTTTGTTAATATGGTTTTTCACACTGAATGATTTGTGTGTATTGAAGAATCCTTGCATTCCTGGAATAAATCCCACTTGATCATGGGGTATGATCCTTTTAATGTGCTATTGGATTCTGTTTGCTAGTATTTTGTTGAGGATTTTTGCATCTGTGTTCATTGGTGATATTGGCCTATAGTTTTCTTTTTTTGTGACCAGTTTGTCTGGTTTTGTAATCAGGGTTATGGTGGCCTTATAGAATGATTTTGGGAATGTTCCTCCCTCTGCTATATTTTGGAAGAGTTTCAGAAGGATAGGTGTTAGCTCTTCTCTAAATGTTTGATAGAATTCGCCTATGAAGCCATCTGGTCCTGGGCTTTTGTTTGTTGGAAGATTTTTAATCACAGTTTGAAGTTCAGTGCTTGTGATTGGTCTGTTTATATTTTCTGTTTCTTCCTGGTTCAGTCTTGGAAATTTGTGCTTTTCTAAGAATTTGTCCCATTTCTTCCAGGTTGTCCATTTTATTGGCATATAGTTGCTTGTAGTAATCTCTCATGATCCTTTGTATTTCCGTGGTGTCAGTTGTTACTTCTCCTTTTTCATTTCTAATTCTGTTGATTTGAGTCTTCTCCGTTTTTTTCTTGATGAGTCTGGCTAATGGTTTATCAATTTTGTTTATCTTCTCAAGGAACCAGCTTTTAGTTTTATTGATCTTTGCTATCATTTCTTTCATTCCTTTTCATTTATTTTTCATCTGATCTTTATGATTTCTTTCCTCCTGCTAACTTTAGTGTTTCTTTGTTCTTCTTTCTCTAATTGCTTTAGGTGTAAAGTTGGGTTGTTTATTTGAGATTTTTCTTGTTTCTTGACGTAGGATTATTGCTATAAACTTCCCTCTTAGAACGCTTTTGCTGAATCCCATAGGTTTTAGGTCGTCATGTTTTCATTGTCACTTGTTTCTAGGTATTTTTTGATTTCCTCTTTGATTTCTTCAGTGACCTCTTGGTTATTTAGTAGCGTATTGTTTAGCCTCCATGTGTTTTAATTTTTACAGTTTTTTTCCTGTAATTGATATCTAGTTTCATAGCGTTGTGGCTGGAAAAGATACTTGATACAATTTCAACTTTCTTAAATTTACCAAGGCTTGATTTGTGACCCAAGATATGATCTATCCTGGAGAATGTTCCATGAGCACTTGAGAACAAAGTACATTCTGTTGTTTTTGGATAGAATGTCCTATAATTATCAATCAGGTCCATGTTGTTTAATGTGTTAAAGCTTGTGTTTCCTTATTTGTTTTCATTTTGCTTGATCTGTCCATTGGTGAAAGTGGGGTGTTAAAGTCCCCTACTCTGATTGTGTTACTGTCAATTTCCCCTTTTATGGCTGTTAGCATTTGCCTTATGTATTGAGGTGATCCTAGGTTGGGTGCATAAATATTTACAATTGTTATATCTTCTTCTTGGATTGTTCCCTTGATCACTATGTAGTGTCCTTCTTTGTCTCTTGTAATAGTCTTTATTTTAAAGTCTATTTTGTCTGATATGAGAATTTCTACTCCAGCTTTCTTTTGACTTCCATTTGCATGGAATAACATTCTCCGTACCCTCACTTTCAGTCTGTATGTGTCCCTAGGTCTGCAGTGGGTCTCTTGTAGACAGCATATAGATGAGTCTTGTTTTTGTATCCATTGAGCCAGTCTATGTCTTTCGGTTGGAGCATTTAATCCATTTACATTTAAGGTAATTATTGATATTACCATTTTCTTAATTGTTTTGGGTTTGTTTTTGTAGATCTTTTCCTTCTCTTGTGTTTCCTGCTTGGAGAAGTTCCTTTACCATTTGTTGTAAAGCTAGTTTGGTGCTGCTGAATTCTCTTAGCTTTTGCTTCACTGTAAAGGTTTAAATTTCTCCATCAAATCTGAATGAGGTCCTTGCTGGGTAGAGTAATCTTGGTTGTGGTTTTTTCCCTTTCATCTGTTTAAATATGTCCTGCCACTTGCTTCTGGCTTGCAGAGTTTCTGCTGAAAGATCAGCTATTAACCTTATGGGGATTCCCTTGTATTTATTTGTTGCTTTTCCCTTGCTGCTTTCAATATTTTTTCTTTGTATTTAATTTTTGATAGTTTGATTAATATGTGTCTTGGCATGTTTCTCCTGGACTTGATTTGACTATTTCAAATATTTTCTCAGTCCCTTTCTTTTTCTCTTTTCTTCTGGGACCCCTATAATTTGAATGTTGGTGCATTTAATGTTGTTCCAGAGGTCTCAGATTGTTCTCAATTCTTTTCATTCTTTTTTCTTTATTCTGCTCTGCAGTAGTTATTTCCACTATTTTATCTTCCAGGTCACTTATCCATTCTTCTGCCTCAGTTATTCTATTGATTCCATCTAGAGAATTTTTAATTTAATTTATTGTGTTGTTCATCATTGTTTATTTGGTCTTTACTTCTTCTAGGTCCTTGTTAAACTTCTCCTCTATTTTCTCCATTCTATTTCCAATATTTTGGATCATCTTTACTATCATTACTCTGAATTCTTTCTCAGGTAGTCTGCCTATTTCCTCTTCATTTGTTTGGCCTGGTGGATTTTTACCTTGCTCCTTCATCTGCTGTGTATCTCTCTGTCTCTCATTTTGCTTAACTTGCTGTGTTTGGGGTCTCCTTTTGACAGGCTGCAGGTTTGTAGTTCCCGTTGTTTTTGGTGTCTGGTCACAGTGGGTAAGGTTGGTTCAGTGGGTTGTGTAAGCTTCCTAATGGAGGGGACTGGTGCCTGTGTTCTGGTGGATGAGGCTGGATCTTGTCTTTCTTGTGGGCAAGACCACATCCGGTGGTGTGTTTTGGGAGGTTTGTGACCTTATTATGATATTAGGCAGCCTCTCTGCTAGTGGGTGGGGTTTTTGTTCCTGTCTTGCTAGTTGTCTCGCATGGGGTGTCCAGCACTGAAGCTTGTTGGTCATTAGGTGGAGCTGGGTCTTAGGGTTGAGACGGAGATCCCTGGGAGAGCCTTCGCCGTTTGATATTATGTGGGCCTGGGAGGTCTTTGGTGGTCCAATGTCCTGAACTCAGCTCTCCCACCTAAGAGGCTCAGGCCTGACACCCGGCTGGAGCACCAAGACCCTGTCAGCCACACAGCCTGGTACATTGGGAGTTTCTTGTCTTTTGGGAAGTCTGAGGTCTTCTGCCAGCTTTCAGTAGGTGTTCTGTAGGTGTCCCACATCTGGACGTATTTTTTATGTATTTGTGGGGAGGAAGGTGATCTCCACGTCTTATTCCTCTGCCATCTTGAAGGTCCTCCTATTCTGAGTTGTCTCATGACAGGAGGTCCTGATCAGATCTTTTCATTATATGGTCATTTCATTCCACTTGGCAGCTGGAAAAGTCCTACCTTTATTTTAAGATCCAGATGTGGTAATACATCCTTTGAAACCTCTCTCTTCCTCAGGGAATATTGCCCCATCCACAGTTTATTGATTATGTCACTGCATTTGTATTTACCACATTATGTTGTAATTTAAACATATACGAGTCTGTCTTTCTAGAGCAAGAACCCTGTGTTATTAATATTTATATCTTTAATACTTAGTAGAGTTTCAGGCATATTTTGTCTTAAAAATATTCAGTGTTGATTGAGGTTGAGGTTCCCCCACTCCTCGGAAGAACTCATGCTCCAGTGGTAAAACGAGCATGGAATGAAACAACAAGAAAAGACTGTAACACAAGGATAAGAGCTAACTTTTATTAAGTCATTACTGTATGGCAAGTATTGTACTAAAATATCTTCAGGAATTATCACATAGAAACTTCACGGCAACCCTAGAAATAGTTGTTATTATGTTTCCTGTTTTACAATTTCCTGTGAGCATTTCTCACATGATATTACCATTTCTTTGTTATTCATCAATCTAATCCATTCTAGACTGTAAGCGTTTTGAGGACATAGACTCTATCTGGCACTGTTTCATTCACAGCATCTGATACGGTGTCTACCAGCTAACAGGCAATCAAAATATTTGTTAATGCATTTGTCAGTGCATTCGTACTTTAATCAACTTTTTTCCCAGTGTATGAAATATTATTGTAGCATACATTTATGCAGTGCTTATGCTGTGCCAGATGCTCTTCTACATGTTTCACAAATATTAGTTCATTAAACCTTCACTACATTCTGTGAGCTAGCTTCTCTCACTGCAAACTAGGTAATGTTTTACAGGTGAGGAAACAGAGGCAAAGATAGGTAAAGCAATTTGGCCAAGGCTATATGGCTAGTTATCTATCTTGTTCCATCCCCTTACTTTCAGTCTGTATGTGTCTCTAGGTCTGAAGTGGGTCTCTTGTAGACAGCATATATATAGGTCTTGTTTTTGTATCCATTCAGCCAATCTGTGTCTTTTGGTGGTAGCATTTAGTCCATTTACATTTAAGGTAATTATTGATATGTATGTTCCTATTTCCATTTTCTTAATTGTTTTGGGTTCATTATTGTAGGTCTTTTCCCTCTCTTGTGCTTCTTGCCTAGAGAAGTTCCTTTAGCAGTTGTTGTAAAGCTGGTTTGGTGGTGCTGAACTCTCTCAGCTTTTGCTTGTCTGTAAAGGTTTTAATTTCTCCATCAAGTCTGAATGAGATCCTTGCTGGGTAGAGTAATCTTGGTTGCAGGTTTTTCTTCTTCATCGCTTCTGGCTTGCAGAGTTTCTGCTGAAAGATCAGCTGTTAACCTTATGGGGATTCCCTTGTGTGTTATTTGTTGCTTTTCCCTTGCTGCTTTTAATATGTTTTCTTTGTATTTAATATTTGACAGTTTGATTAATATGTGTCTTGGTGTATTTCTCCTTGGATTTATCCTGTATGGGACTCTCTGTGCTTCCTGGACTTGATTAACTGTTTCCTTTCCCATATTAGGGAAGTTTTCAACTATAATCTCTTTAAATATCTTCTCAGTCCCTTTCTTTTTCTCTTCTTTTTCTGGAACCCCTATAATTTGAATGTTGGTGCGTTTAATGTTGTCTCAGAGGTCTCTGAGACTGTCCTCAGTTCTTTTCATTCTTTTTTCTTTATTCTGCTCTGCAGTAGTTATTTCCACTATTTTATCTTCCAGGTCACTTATCTGTTCTTCTGCCTCAGTTATTCTGCTATTGATCCCATCTAGAGTATTTTAAATTTCATTTATTGTGTTGTTCATCGTTGTTTGTTTCATCTTTAGTTCTTCTAGGTCCTTGTTAAATGTTTCTTGCATTTTGTCCATTCTATTTCCAAGATTTTGGATCATCTTTACTATCATTATTCTGAATTATTTTTCAGGTAGACTGCCTATTTCCTCTTCATTTGTTAGGTCTGGTGGGTTTTTATCTTGCTCCTTCATCTGCTGTGTGTTTTTCTGTCTTCTCATTTTGCTTATCTTACTGTGTTTGGGGTCTCCTTCTTGCAGGCTACAGGTTCGTAGTTCCCGTTGTTTTTGGTGTCTGTCCCCAGTGGCTAAGGTTGGTTCAGTGGGTTGTGTAGGCTTCCTGGTGGAGGGGACTAGTGCCTGTGTTCTGGTGGATGAGGCTGGATCTTGTCTTTCTGGTGGGCAGGTCCATGTCTGTTGGTGTGTTTTGGGGTGTCTGTGGACTTATTATGATTTTAGGCAGCCTCTCTGCTAATGGGTGGGGTTGTGTTCCTGTCTTGCTAGTTGTTTGGCATAGGATGTCCAGAACTGTAGCTTGCTGGTTGTTGAGTGAAGCTGGGTGCTGGTCTTGAGATGGAGATCTCTGGGAAATTTTCACCGTTTGATATTATGTGGAGCTGGGAGGTCTCTTGTGGGCCAGTGTCCTGAAGTTGGCTCTCCCACCTCAGAGGCACAGCACTGACTCCTGGGTGCAGCACCATGAGCCTTTCATCCACACGGCTCAGAATAAAAGGGAAAAAAATTAGAAAGAATTAGTAGAAGTAGGAAGAAAGAAAGAAAGAAAGGAGGGAGGGAGGGAGGAAGGAAGGAAGGAAAAAAAGAAAGAAGATAAAATAAAATAAAGATAAAATATAATAAAGTTATTAAAATAAAAAAATAATTATTAAGAAAAAAAAGAAAAAAATTAAAAAAAAAACAAAAAAAACGGATGGATAGAACCCTAGGACAAATGGTGGAAGCAAAGCTATCCAGCATAAATCTTGCTCTCAAAGTCCACCTCCTCAATTTGTGATAATTCGTTGTCTATTCATGTATTCCACAGACATCAAGTTGATTGTGGAGCTTTAATCCGCTGCTTCTGAGGCTGCTGGGAGAGATTTCCCTTTCTCTTCTATGTTCTCACAGCTCCCAGGGGCTCAGCCGCAGGGCGTCTGTTCTTCGCTCAGACAGGATGGGGTTAAATATCACTCAGGCCTGGGGGCGGCGGGGGGGGGGGGGGTGGAAGGGAGGGGCACGGAGTGCGGGGCGAGCCTACGGCGGCAGAGGCCGGTGTGACGTTGCACCAGCCTGAGGCGCTCCGTGCGTTCTCCTGGGGAAGTTGTCCCTGGATCCTGGGACCCTGGCAGTGGCGAGCTGGACAGGCTCCCCGGAAGCGGGGTGTGGATGGTAACCTGTGCTCGCAGACAGGTTTCTTGGTGGCGGCAGCAGCAGCCTTAGCGTCTCACGCCCGTCTCTGGGGTCTGCGCTTGTAGCCGCGGCTCGCGCCCGTCTCTGGAGCGCCTTTAAGCAGCGCTCTTAATCCCCTCTCCTCGCGCACCAGGAAACAAAGAGGTAAGAAAAAGTCTCTTGCCTCTTCGGCAGGTCCAGACTTTTCCCCTGACTCCCTCCCGGCTAGCTGTGGCGCACTAACCCCCTGCAGGCTGTGTTCACGCCGCCAACCCCAGTCCTCTTCCTGCGCTCCGACGAAGGCCGAGCCTCAACTTCTAGCCCCCGCCCGCCCCGGCGGGTGAGCAGACAAGCCTCTTGGCTTGGTGAGTGCCGGTCGGCACCGATCCTCTGTGCGGGAATCTCTCCGCTTTGCCCTCCGCACCCCTGTGGCTGTGCTCTCCCCCGCGGCTCCGAAGCTTTCCCCCTCCACCACACGTAGTCTCCGCCCGGGAAGGGGCTTCCTAGTGTGTGGAACCCTTTCCTCCTTCACAGCTCCCTCCCACTGGTGCAGGCCCCGTCCCTATCCTTTTGTCTCTGTTTATTCTTTTTTCTTTTGCCCTACCCAGGTACGTGGGGGGTTTCTTGCCTTTTGGGAGGTCTGAGGTCTTCTGCCAGCGTTCAGTAGGTGTTCTGTAGGAGTTGTCCCACGTGTAGATGTAGTTCTGGTGTATCTGTGGGGAGGAAGATGATCTCCGCGTCTTACTCTTCCGCCATCTTCCCTTGGCTCTGTTTTGACTTCCTGATCTTTTTTATTTTTTAAATGTGCTCTTGAGGATCTATTTTGTCTCTCCTCTCTGCTTTGGATTTGGTTTCCTTTATGTCTCCCATTTGGCTCTTGACCCGGATTTTGATTGTCTGCAACTTTGGCTGAAAGACACCCTCCCCTAGCTCTGCCCAGAAAACCTAGTTATCTATCTTGAATGCCTCTCTTTTTAAAAATTTATTTTTAAAATTTATTTTATTGACATATAGTTGATTTACAATGTTGTGTTAATTTCTGCTATACAGCAAAGTGATTCCGTTATACACATATATACATTCTTTTTCATATTCTTTTCCATTATGGTTTATCACAGGATATTGAATATATTTCCCTGTGTTATACAGTAGGACCTGTATATCCTATATATCCATCCTGTATACAGTAGTTTGTATCTGCTAAACTCAAACTCCCAGTCCATCCCTCCCACCTCCCCTCCCCCTTGGCAACCACAAGTCTGTTCTCTATGTCTGTGAGTCTGTTTCTGTCACGTAGATAAGTTCATTTGTGTCATATTTTAGATTCCACATTTAAGTGATATCATATGATATATGTCTTTCTCTTTCTGACTTACTTCACTTAGTATGATAATCCCTAGGTCCCTCCATGTTGCTGCAAATGGCATTATTTCATTCTTTTTTATGGCTGAGTTGGATGCTGCTCTTAAAGGTGAACTGAGATTAAAAACCTAGACTATGAAATCAGCCATATGTAATCTACTAAAATGGCAAATTAGGAAGATTGTAAATAGTTTTAGATAGTTTGGTGATCATTGTTCATCTTTCTTTTCTGGTAAAACCATTATCCCGTCCTGGTCATTTCCCTTTATGCTGGTTCAGCATCTCCAACCTGAATTGTGTGTTTGACTTTCCTTTACTGATGCAAAGTTAATATACTCTCTGAAAATTGCTCTTTTTGCATTATTGTGTATGCTTTTTCCCTGAAACTGCTCCTTAAAGAATAAGATCTTGGTTACAACTACCTAGATTTTAGCACTTGCATTACAATTGTCTTTTCAATTTCTGTTCCTAATTACTATTGCACAAATTGGTTTAGGTTAGGAATTGCAGGAAATGTGGTCTTTTTTAAAATGTATATATGGCTTCTGCAATAATTAGTCTAGTGGGTTTTGTAGATATTTGCAGTTCTAAAGAGGGGGAAAGAAATCTTCCATACAGATTTTCCACATTGTTCAAAATTTCTTTTTCCAATATGGTTGTTTCCTAATTATTGCACGAGTGTCCCCATTTTAAAGGAAATATTTCAAAGGAACTTTGGTGTTCAGCCCAGTTGGTTGCAAAGTGGTTTTTTCTATTTACAGTTACACATCCATTAACATTGAATGTTCATTAGCACTCCTCTCCCATATATTGTATATCTATTTTGTGATTACATCTTTTCTATGCACATGGACCCCTTATTGAACAGCAATGATCACTGATTTATTATTGGCAAAGTTGTTTCCTAGTGGTTATGAGTAATTTAGAGAGTGGTTCCTTGGTGAGTTGTAATTGCACATTAATCACTTTTCCTACACTAATAACACATGATATGGAAATTTAATTGCTTTCAAAGGTATGCTACTATAGAATAATAAGATATTTTAATGAATATTTAAAAACCATTAAGACCAAAGGTTAAAAGATGTTGAACATATAAGAACATTACTCATTTTTGTAATCTTGGAATTAAATTTTAACCTATAGAAGCATGAATGTACTATTGTAGCTTCTTAAATAGTCCTTGTATGTATTTTCTAATGCTAGATAATAAATTTCCACAAATTTCGAAGTTTAAAACAACACTCACTTATTAGTTCCTAATTTTCTACGTCAAAAGTCCAACAAGATGTGGCTAGGTTTTCCGCTCAGTCACAAGGCTGAAATCAAGATGTCTTCAGGGCTGACTTCTAATTAGGAGGAGCTGAGGAAGAATCTGCTTAGAAGCACATCCATAGAGTTGGCGGAATCGAATCTAGCTCCTTGCGGTTTCAATACTGAGATCATGAATTTTTTGCTCCTAAAGAGTTTCTAGAGGTCATTCACAGGTCCTTTCCACATGACCACGTCCGTCTTCAAGCTAACAATGGTGTATCAAATCCTTCACCTGTTTCAAATCTCTCACTTCCACTTCTGCAATTAGCCTGAGAAAACTTTTGGGTTTTGTATTTGAATTTTTTTTTTATTGAAGTATAGTTGATTTATAATATTATATTAGTTTCAGGTGTACAACATAGTGATTCAAAATTTTTTAGATTATATTCCATTTATAGTTAATCTAAAATATTAGCTATATTATCTGTGCTGTACATTATATCCTGTAGCTTATTTATTTTATACATTGTAGTTTTGCCTCTTAATCCCCTAGCCCTATCTTTCCCCTCCTTCTTCCCTCTCCCTACTGGTAACCACTAGTTTGTTCTGTATATCTGTGAGTCTGTTTCTTTTTTGTTATACTTACTAGTGTGTTTTATTTTTTAGATTCCAATATAAGTGATAACATAAAGTATTTATCTTTTTCTGTCTGACTTATTCACTAAGCATAATCCTCTCCATGTCCATCCCTATTGTCACAAATGGCAAGATTTCATCTTTATTCATGGCTGTAGGGTGAATGCTTTTTTAATTGAATCTGACGTTCTTCCTTTTAATTGGTACATTTAGTCCATTTAAACCTAGTGCCAAAAAATCATTTGGAAGAAACTTGAAAAATGCATAAGAAAGCACAGGAAAGGTCAGGTGCATCATGAGAAGACAGTTTGTAGAACTGAACTTCTGGGGTTAGAATGAACACTTGGAGTGTGGAAACATATATGAAGATGTCTAGTTCGTTCTATATGGGCATGTACATATATAGGCAATAAGTGAATATCTGTATAAAAAACAATTGATTATTGATTGAAATGAGAATGAATGAATGAACGTATGAACAAATAGAATGTTAAATAGATTATATAGAGGTTAAAAAATGAGCCCAATAAATTGGATCCAATATGAGAGGAAGGGAGTTTTTGTGGATTTTGAGCATGAAAAATATTTTTGTATAATAATAATTTAATTGGATAAACCCAGTTCCTGCAACTCTTGGGATGCTCTTTCTCTTTAATATTCACATTCCTCTGTAATAAGAAGGCCTAACCATACACACACTTCTCCAAGGGCCACTTTCTTCTAATGATATTTAGAGGAAAAGAAGCAGTCAGTTCACCAGGTGCCAGGCTCTGTTGTCTCCTGGCACCACTCTGAATTCGAGGCTCTTCTCACTTTACAGCAATTTGAGATCCATGATGATTTCTGCAAATCACCACCAACTCAACATTGCCATATATAATTGTTTTTCTTATGGAAAAATTTGGGGAAAACAATAGAATTATAAAGCAAGCAAGAAGTAATTTCAGAATTAATGCCAGACATGCCATTTTATGGGAATTCATGAGCTATTACTCATCACATGAAGTTTCATATGGGCAATTTCCTTTAATAGGCCCTGAATTAGGCCCATTACTTTCTCACAAATTCTGCTCCTTGGTTTACTGAAACCAACATGTTTGACCTTTCTATTATTCAGAGCGAAGGCATGCCCCTTTTGTTTCACCCTTGTCTATCGGTGATATACAGTATCTCTTTATTTTATTCAAACAATAGATCCATCAACTCAAAAGTTGAATTACATCACTCTCCTAGAGGGCATATATCACTATACTGGGTTTGCTTTTGTTTTGTTCTGTTTTTTATTCCCCCTTATAATATAATAAAAGAATTCTTGCAAATTTACTGTGAAGTGATGTGCAACATACTTTGAAAGGGTGATGGTTCTTTATTTAGTATAAAGAGCATAGATTTATGGTTTGGACTTTTGATTTAAACAATGCTTCTTTCATACTCTAATGGGAAGAGTTCAGCCGTTTTATTCATCCATAAGATGGGATAGTGGGCTTGTTATGAGGATTTAAAGGGGTGCTGCTTAGAGTCTGACGCATAGTGACTTTCAGCAAGTGGTAGCTCTTTATTTTGGTGCCAGGGAGCTCTACTATGCAGCTCTTATAGTCACCTAGAAGTAACTAGACCCCAGACAGGGAGAGAGCAGTGATAGAAGTGAAAAGAATAAATGGAGATGCAGTTTTGGGGAGGAAATGGCAGAAGTTTGTGAGAGAGAGGGAATAAGGGAAAGGAGAGAGTGTTATATCAAGGAGAATGGCAGTATCACTGACAAGGCAGTACATGTTCTGATACAAACTCTATTTGATCTTTGATTTAAGAAAAGGGAGAGGTCGGGCTTCCCTGGTGGCGCAGTGGTGGAGAGTCCGCCTGCCGATGCAGGCAGGGGACGTGGGTTCGTGCCCCGGTCCGGGAAGATCCCACATGCCGCAGAGCGGCTGGGCCCGTGACCCATGGCCGCTGAGCCTGCGCGACCGGAGCCTGTGCTCCGCAACGGGAGAGGCCACAACAGTGAGAGGCCCACGTACCGCCAAAAAAAAAAGAAAAAAAAGAAAAGAGAGAGGTCAATGTAGCTGTTGGGCATGGTTGTGGCGGAAGAGTGATTTGTATAGTGCAGAAAAACCAAAACTAAAATAAGTGGAGTAGAGAAAGGAAGGCACATTAGAAGTAAATATGCATCATTACGGGGGTGATAACTGGTAAGGTGAGTGGGGAGAGGTCGTGAGGCTGTAAACCCTCCTGGAACGACAGATTCATATTGTGAGTCACAGTGTGATTGGTAGGACATAGAACAAATTGGGTAATTATTTACCGTGTATATCTGATCAGTCTCCAGAGCCTATTACTAGCCCATTTTAAATGTCTCTCAGATTTGCTATCCTCCCCTCCACATTTCTTTGTTTAGAATGTCGGTTGTCGTCACCAAACTCTGTGTGCATTAGGAAAAGTTCTCTTCATAATTCTCCCCTAACTCCCACCGAGGAATTGCTCCCTTCTCCAATCCTTGCTGTGTGCTGTGTCAGTCAATCACCATAAAGCTCTGTTATCCTCCTGTCATTTGTTATGATGAGTCACATCCAGGACTTAAGTGGCAACAGTGAACCAGGGCCAAAAAGCCAAGGAAAACTGTGAGAATATCTTGAAACAGTGAACACAGCCTTGGGTGCCTCAAAGGTGTTTGCTACATGTAAGGTGTAGGGTGGAGGATTTCTTAACTGCACTTGACTTTTAAAGGTCCTGCTCACCAATGAAAATGTCTCTTGAAAATTACTGCTTGGTTCAGTGTCTGCTCATCTTCTGTTGTATAAAGAGCCAATTTAATAAATGAGGAGGGCAGGAAACTACAGAATAGAAATAAGGACAGTAAGGTGTAAAATTTTACTAGTATATCACTGCATCTAAAATAAAGTAAGAACACATAGCTTTCATATTGATTAGCACCCGCCGATGAAAGTTATTTCTGTCAACTATTTTTGGAAGGCAGTGGTAGGCAAGAGGGGAGAAGAGTTTAAAGATTATATATTATATATATATAAATGTCTATGTTTATAATATATTTAGAAAAATACCAAACAATAGTTAGAACTGTATACATAGCTGTCTAAAGCCGGTTCTGTGTCTCTCTCAGTGTGCTAAGTATTTTCAGTGTTTGTTCATGGAAGAAAGTTACATGACTTGTGAAAATAATAAATGAATACAGGGGCCCCGAATTTAAGTTACTTTTTTTTTTTTTGCATTTTCCTTTGACAAATGATTCAAATGAAAATTATTTCGTACATTTTATAAATAATTTAAAACCAGCATTTCCCTTGAGAACACAATATTCTTGCAGTGAAATAGTTACTGGATTGGAAATCAGCTCCAGGCACCTTCACTGGTTTTACTGAGTGACATTTCATCCCTCATCTGTAAATGTAAATCCACTAAAATATTTTGGGATAAATTGCTGTTATTGTTGCTTTATACAATAATATCTTTGAATATACTAGAAGGAAAAACCACTGTTTATAATCTCTACACCCTTTTAATATACATTGTTTTTCGGAGGGTGTTTATCTCTTAGGGTTTTTAAACAAAGCACAGGCAAGTTTCAGAGTTGGTTTCAAAATAGAAATTGTGGTTTTATTAGCTACTGAATCAAGAATACTTCACTATATTACTTCCGAACAGTTGTTGTCTTGTAATAATATTTGTTCCCCAGAGAACTGGAGTTGACTCAGCTTGGAGGTGTCCACTAATGATCTTTTGAATCATCTACTCCTCCATAATTTTTATTCCTCTATCTTAGAAAGCTTACAACATATTGCTAATTTTTCAATAATGATACATGAAATGTAATGAGTTGTACGGGTTTCCAGATTATTATACGAATGACCTTTAGTCTGATGTTTCACTGGGTACTCCAAACTCATATCCCATAATTGCATGAAGATATTTTTTAAAATTTTGCAATCTCCACTTAATAACATTACTAAATTTCACTACGTGCTATTCCAGTTTAGCTAGTTAATTTTCATCAACATGTAAGCACAACTATCTTTTTAGCTGTGTCTCTCAACTAGCATATCATAATTATTCTGAAAAAAGTAAACACTGTTAATTAAAACAGACTACCTCAAGGCAGGTATATATTTTTTCCTTTTCAATTCATTTCATAGTATCTGTTTTTCTAATTTCTGCTTTATTTCCTTTACAGCTCTTATTACACTCTGAAACTATCTTGTTTGTTTATTGGCTTTTTGTCTGTCTTCCTCAATGGAATGCAGCATCTGTAAGCAAAGGAAACTTCTGTCTTGTTGCATGCTATATCATCATTGCATAGAACAGCACTTGTCAAATCATAGACTTTTAATAAATAGTCATTTGACATCTTCTGCCATAGAATGCTAGATTTTAAAGCTGTCCTTAATCACAACATCTAATAGCTTTCTTCAAAAAAGTGTAGGAACATTCTATTAATAATAAACAATAAATATACTGACTATACTATGAACATACTAAGTCAAATTTTTAATCTACCTGTGAGTATCATGTGTCCATATTCTAATAATTTTTTAGTTAAATGAAAATTTGGTAATTTAATTAAAAAACAAAACAATTTCTAAAATTATGCTCAGCATGGGCTTAGGATAAGACACAGACCTTTTGCTTCAAGAATATATTCCTAAAATAAAAGCACAGCTTTTTTATAAATCAAAGAAGACTGTAGGAGTTAGGAATCAGCAGAATACATGTTCAAACCAGGAAGCTATGAACTGCTTTTAGGACGTTAAAAGATAAACTGGTGCATATTAAAAATTTTTCAAGTTTATTTGAGCAGAAATTAATTTGAATCAAGCAGCACCCAATCTGGTGGATAGAAAGGAGCTCTGACAAGCTGCACAAAAGCAAAGACTTTTATAGGCGATAGGTAGCAGGAGCAAGAAAGTTCTACGAGGCAAATGTTGGTTGGTTATCGCAAGGTAACTTTCCTTCAGCGGTTGGCAGGGGTCTATTGGGCAGATTTCCTCACTGCTTCTAATCAGGAGATTCCTGATTGACTGGTGTAAGATTCCATTTCTGGGAGAGGTGAAACTATAATTAAGTCTTGGCTTGGTGATGTGGGGCTTAGCATAAGTAGCTCCATTTGGGGCCTGTTGTCTTGTTTTTAAGAAGGGGAAGGTATCTTTAAAGAAGTAACTAAATGATTTTGAAAATATCTTAGGATGTGTCAGTAATCTATAAGTAAAAATGAGGAAGTGGAACATGAAAGAAGGCAAGAGATACTGGAAGCTATTGCATGCGTTGGAGAATTGAGTTTGGTTGGAATTGTGGGGCAAGTAAGGTTAGAAGAAAGGTTTGGGTGTTGCTGTACCCAGTGTTCCATTCCAGGTTGAGAAATTATATTTAATTTATTAGGAAACAGAAACATTCCATGTTTCTAATTATGGGAGTGAAATTGTAAGAACTCTGCTTTAGTATGATTAGTATAAGCAGGACTAGCTGATTTGACAGAATGAAAATGTAATGTGAGGCAGGAGAGTAGGTAGTAAGTGTCCGAAATTGGTCAGGAGAGGTATCAGGCATTGCTGAAATTGAATAATGGCTCTGGGACTTGAAAGAAAGGCATATTTCAGGATGCAAAGTTAGGAGTCTCCAGGGCTTAGATGTGGATAAGATCTTAAACTAGCTCTGAACTATGATCCCAGTGCTGATTTTGGTCAATTCACCAATTGTGCTAAAGAGGAAGCCCTTACACCCATTCTATCTGTCCCATTTTTTGTTAGGTCCCTAAACAAAGGTAGTGGCATACAGAGACTCATTTTTGTGCCAACTGTTGCTTTTGTAAACAACCCCAAATTAAAATTTTTATCAGTATTCTCATTTTGTTTCATATATGTGTTAAACCTGGGAATATCAACAGTGAACGATCTTTTCCCATATTCCACTGTATTTTGCAAGTACACTTATTCATGACCTCTTAGGAAATTTAATGATTATCAAAGACGTATTTGGTAGCATTAAGTGGTGTGATATGAAACGGGCAGACAACCCTCCTTCTCTTAAAACCTCCAGTTTCCAATTTGTCAAGTTTTGTTTTTGTAAATCGTATTATTTATAGTGGCTAAGCTTAAGGCGAATGTTTTCCCAGAATACTACTTCCTGGGACAGGATGCCTCCTCCTTCTCACAATGAAGCATCTGGGCTCATAAGGTTCTGTTCTATGTCCTCCCTTTCCAGACTTTGCATACTGCTTAGTTTTCTTTGTCCATCGTAAGTTTTAACTCATAATACTTGACTCACTCTAAAACTTCCAGACATAGAGAAAATACTGGAAGATTTTGCTTAGGAGCTAGGCATGCACCTTTCTTTTGGGATCCCCATTTTCCCAGTCTTTTTAAGTCTTTTATTCCATCACTTTTTTTGTAAAATTAAAGTAACTTTCTGATTCTTCTGTAGAACTATTATAGAAGAGCAATTGGGAGACTTTCCTGCCAAGGTACTCCATAAAGTCATTGAAATGCCAGTGACTTTCTAGGTCATGTCAACTTATACTCTTCCCAGGTTATTGAGAGTTAAACACTTATCTCTTCGACAAGAGAAGACTCTTTATCTCCCCTAAGGCACAGTCTTACCAATTTCAACACAAGGCCACATACTCTTGGTCTTTTATAATTAGCCACATTCCTCCACTGGTTTCCCTAAGTTCTGAAATTGAACGAGGAAAAAAAAAAGATCCAAATGAGGTTATTAAATTATAGAATACTAGCAAGCCCTTTCATCGTCTTGTATGGAATAAAGTAAAGCTTAGCAAGAAGCCTGTGCTAGCAAATACCTCAGATGTAGTTCTCTTAAAAAGAGTCATTTAAATAAAATGACTATCTTCTTTTAATGAATAACTAGATGAAAAACAACTTCGAGTTTCTAATGGCATTTTGGTACCATCTGGGGTGAAGCACAGCATCTATTGAATTATAAATATTTATATCACCTAATTAGCTAGAAAAGCTAAGAAACACAACTTGTGTCTTTTTTTCTGTTAAAGTCAACATAAGCAATAATTCTAGCCTGGGCATTCTTTTGTGGGATTGATATCTAACTTTGGAGACTCAAAGTACTTCAAAGTATTGCAGGTGTTTTGTTGTTATTTGGCTTTGTTTTGTTTTTTGGTGTTGAAACATTATCAGGGGCTACACTGGAGAATTTGAAGCCCATGTGGCAGAGGAACCACAAAGGCAGGGCAACCATATGTATCTCAATTTGTCTGGGCCAGTCCAGTCCAGTTCAGACCAGTTGTCCTCAGGTAATTATTAATAACTCTGCCTTTCACTTTCAAAAGCATCTTGGTTTGGACCATACTTTATATGTCAGTTATAAGGCACAGGTTAAATATTTCTTGTCACCTAAAATCAATATGTTCACAGTTGAAAGACCAGACTGGGGCTGTGAAAGGGGCAGGGAGGAGAACAGAAGAACAAAAAAAAGTAGTAAATAGAACTGGATCTACTTACATGAAGGGTGTAGCCATAAAATCATTAGACTGTATTGCCACACACTAAGTTTTTTAGGTCTAATTCCATTTGGCTAGCCCCATATCACCAATGACTAAAATATTCTTTGTTGGAAATCTGGCTAAATGACAAGTGGAGAAAACTGTGTTGATAATGGCTGTCAGCCAAGTAAAGCCCATTGTTTGAACAGCAACATTAATTTGCAAACATTTCTTTACCAGAATTGGAACACTTACTGATTCAGTGACAGAATAAAAAATAGAATATAAAGTTTTAACTCAAGGCTTTTTCTATTAACTTATACTTATGGTTGTTAACACAAAGTTAGGTAAGCGGTATGAAGAGAGCGCTGATATTCCAGATGTGTGAAAGAGAGAGCAATTGGGGTAGTAAGTGTACTAAAAAATAAAGGCTCCATTTTGGAAATGAAATTGTCAGCATGTTATATAATTCTATGATATTTTAATTGAAAATACCTAAAAAATATTACCATAAAATAGACATTTTTCACAAAGCTAGAAAGTAAACATGTTTTTAAAACGATGTTCTTAAAACAATCTTTGTGGAATTTTTAGACATGATATATTAGATCCTCACGGAACCATACTTAGAAAAGGAAGGAGACCACAGTTTCATGGTCATGCCAGTGTCTCCCTTTCTCTGAATAGGGGATAGAATTGTATAGTGTCAAAGCCTACTTATTACCCAGTGAATAAATTTTTATAATTTATTTTATTTTGTATTTTTATAAGCCTATTAGAGAGTATTAAAGTGCTGTGAAAATATAGATTTTGGTAAGTTTTATGTCTTATAGCTTTCCTATGGATTCATTTTCATAAGTGTACTCAATTTTGGCTTTCTGATCCAGCTATTGCAACTCTGGGAGATACAGGAATATTTTACAAGATGGTGATGTGTGTGTTCACAAAACAAATGTAGTGGAGAAGTAATTTTGACCATCAAAGAAGTAAATGAACTTTGCTTTGGCAAATAGTTTTTCCTTCCTTTTAAAAAACTATTTATTATGGGAACAAAATCCAAAAATTTACTCTATGTCTCTTTCAATTCATGTATTATCTTTTGTCCATATCAAATGCATATATACAATGTACAAGAATTTAATCAAGGTATGTTGTCATTTTTGTTCTTTTTTCAGTATATAATATAAAATAGTTTTTATGTATATAAAAAGTTTTCAAAATCATTCATTTCATAGTTGGTCCGGAATAACAAAATATTTTCTGACCATATGCCTAGTACTGAAAATTTAATTTCCACTTGTGTGCTATATAAATGTCACTGCAATCAATAACTTTAACATATACATTTTTGTATTTCCTTAATAAAAATTCTTTTGATTGAAATAACTGGATCAAACATAAGAAGAACTATGTATCCTTCAAAATCTTTGGCCAAATACCTGTACATAATTTATAATACTAGTAGCAGCATAGGAGTTTTTGTCTTAGTGCAACTTCACAAGAATTCTTTTAAATTGTTAATTTAGTAGGTTTAAATGGTACCTCAAATTTTGAGTAATTTGTAATGTTTTTATTTCTTAGAAGGATAGATAATTTTTTCTAACATTTGTTTAATATTTGTATACTTAAGAGTATGGAGATGGGATGTGGAGTGTGGGAGGAAAAGACACTCAGACTCTGTTCAAATTAGTAACAGATATATCATTTCTTTAATATAACTTCATGATAAGACTAATTCCAAATTGAATGTTGACTATTCAATCAAATCCTTAACGGGCGATAATAGCAGATGTAGCTAAGATTATTTTGTATTTACAGGAATAAAAATATTTGACCCCTTCTGTAAAGTAATTGGCAGTCAATGATAAATATATTCAAACAGAATACTCATTGAATCATTACTAATCCAAAAGATTACTTCTCTATGCTCATTCTCTGAATCCTGATTTTTTAATTAATGCTTTATTAAGAAGGAAATTGGAAATAAAATCGTTGAAGTGTAGGTGTATATTAGGTGATGCAATTATATTTTCTTGAGATATTCTGCTTATGTTTATTATTAGGCAGATAGTACTTAATGTTAAAATTTTCTTTTCCTCAGTCAAATTATTAATCCACCAGATCTTTTGTTAAAATTTGACTTACATTTTCAGAGGTTATTATATTTATATGTTGATGAGTGAGACAAAGAAACAAAACTAAGGATATCTACTTTGAATTATCAGTTATATATTAAAAATAAGTAAAAATGTATGTATGACTTTGTGTACATAATTTAAATTTATTATGTGATTGAAGGAGACAAAACAATGTGCATTAAATTATACACACAATCTTAACTTTTGATGAAAAACCATGGCCTTTAGAAATACAGTTTTTAACATTTTGAAATATATGACTCTCTTACATAATTTCCTGCATCTATTTTATTAATAAAATGTTTTCTCAAAAATTCAATAAATCTAATAAATAAATAAATGTAAATCTTTTAATATTTGCAAAGGCTTTTAAGTTAATATAAGTAGCTATTTGCATAATGATTATACTTGAGAGAATCATAAATGTTTTTTTCTTTTTTTCCCCTTGTTGTGGCTCAGCAGTGGATCAAAAGCAAATTGTGATAATTGTTCAATCAGTTAAAAGTCAAAAAAAATGCAAGGAAGAAAACTCTTTTCACCTTTTTCTAACCATTGTTCTTTTACCACAGAACAATGGGAAGATCTGGCTGTCAACAGATTTTCTGTAATAAATCTTAGCATTGCCAATGGTAACACAGGCAGGCGTTACACACTTCCTCTTGTGGTACAAAATATGGTACACAACATCAGGTAGGGTATTATTGTCAAAAAATATTTAATTTGAGTCCAATCAAGTCTTTGGGTATTATTTTCAGTTTATGAGAAATAAAGAAGATAGATGAATAGTTAAGAAAATTCCTCTGTTAGATACTGAATGTCATTGTGTATAATAAAATGCGTATCATTGCATTCAATTTGTTATTGTTATCGTTTTGTATTGCTTTATAAAAAGTTACTGTACAAAAAAATTATGACTGATTTTTATGGAATTTGAGGTTTGCCTGTGTCATCTCATTTGAAACACACAACAACCTAGGGAGACAGATACAGCTGTGCTCATTTTAAAGATGAATCTGACTCTGGAAGAGTAACAGTGCTCTACTCCTAAAATATACTGCACTTACTAAACATAACAACATTCCTGAGGAACTGCTCAAGTAGCTGGGGAGGTGCAACTGCTCAAGTTGCAGTGCTAGGGAGCTCAGTGTTCTAGGGGATAAGTCAGTATAACTATTTAATTGGCATCAGCTATATGAAACTGCACAGAAATTTTTGAATCATTTAGTTGGTTGGAACATCATCTTTAAGAAGTCATTCATTCATTCAATGAAGATGACTGTCAACTATGTACCAGACAGTTTTTGAGGTGTAGGGGAAGCAGCAGTAAATAAAATGCCCCTACCCTCATGGACCTAACATTCTCATGTGGAGAAAACAAACCTTAAACTTTTTTTTTTTAAAGTACATATAGAATTTCTCAGAAAGTAAATACATTTTATAGAGAAAAATAAAGCTGGGTAACTAAGTGAAGGGATTAATAAAGGGGAAGGCAGAGCAGAGCTATATCACTCAGGTGATTATGGAAATCCTCTCTAATAAGAGACTTCAACTGTGTCTGAAATAAGTGGGAAGTTGACCTATGAAGATATCTAGAGAGAGACCTGCTCAGACAGAGGGAACAGAAATGGCAAAGGATTAATGCAGACATGAGCTTGACAAGCTGGAGAAATAGCAAGAAGGACTTGTGGCTGGAGTGGAATGACCCAAAGGGCAAATAGAAAGACAGAATCAGAGAGGCAGCTGATAGCCAGATCGGCACGAGCTTTGGAAGCCATTGTAAGTACTTTAAGTCTGAGTGAGATGGGAAACCAGTGGAAGGTTTTGTCAAAGGAGTGATGTGATCTGTTTCATGTTTGGTGCTTTTAGAACATTTCTATTCCGGATTATCAGGTGGTGGTGATGATGGAGGCGTAAAGCAGCAGCAGAGCCTCCCAGAAAGAAAATTCAGTGTCTTGGACGAGATGGTTAGTAGTGGAGGTGATAAGAAATAGATTCTGGATGTATTTTGAAAGCATAATCTAAAGAAACTTACTAATAGATTGGCTATGTGAGAGGAAACATGAGAGAAAGAGTTAAGCCAAACCTCTAAGCTTTTGGACTTAGGCACATGGAAGGAAGAAGCTGGCATTTACTGAGATAGGGAAGTCTGTGAAGAATCCAGTTTTGGCTGGAGGCATCAGGACAGAGAAGGTCAGACAGAGAAAGACAGTGAATAGCATGATGAATATTATGACAACAGAAACAGACAAAACCATGTGAAGTAAAAATAATTCAGCCTGATTTCATTTTAATAGCTATATGAGTTGTGGCCCTACTATGTAGGTAGAATGTGGTAGAAATAGAAAAACAAAACAACAACAACAACAAAACTCAACCAAAAGCAAAAACCAACAACAAATTGTAGAATTGTGTGCCCTCAAATGAGGGGATGGAATCAAGAAATTTCAAAAGAATGGCATGAAAAAAACTACCAAATGACACTAGTAAATCTTGATAGACATAAGGAAAGGCACACATGTTTTAAGAGAATGGAAGAAATGCAAATGAAGTGGGCAAAGGAAATAGCAAAAACCTTAGCAGGAGTTCAGACTTCTCTGAGTAAAAACTAAAAGAATTAGGTAACAATGTGGCTTGCACTAGGACACAGACTTCATTTTTTAAGTTTTAGAGACTTAATTTGTGTGACCTATAATGGGCTCAGCATGTGACTTAAGGTCACAGACACAAAAAATAAAAAGTCCTGTGATGTGAACAGAACTTTTAATGATTTATATGAAATCTCAATGCATTGGCATAGAAATTCTAATTTTCATGGATTGGGATATTTTAAATAAATATTTAGAATAAGTATAGAAATTATAAATTAGCATATGAAATCAAACACAAAATTGGACAATAAAAATAGCTTTTAAAAATGTATCATTTTGTCATGTTCAAAAATATCTAACTTGTTTCCCATGTGAAAACTACATTTTAAAATCTGCTAGAGCTCTATCCAATCAAAAAATTGTGACTGCACTCTTCCATTTGGAATAGCTGCCATGCCATTTTATACATGTGGCTAATGTGGTGAACTCCTTTCTCAAATTTATATAGGATCTTCATTATCACCCTGGCCTTCGGGAAATCAGAATATGCTGAAATGAAATTCCTTGCCCTTGGTTCATATTTGAGGTGTGCGAAGTGACACAAGTCTCTTAACTGTCACTCAGTTAAGGGGTGAGCAAGTGATATCAGGGTGCACAGGGTGAAGAAGGAAGGGTGTCCGCAGACATCTCATTTTGCACATTTACAGTTCACGATTCACATTCCAGTTCAAAAATAAGATGTAATAGTCCTACTGTATGATATAGAGACAGTTTACTGTTTGATAGCAATTCGTTTTAGATGTTAATTTTCTCAGTATGTGGCAGCTAGTAATTATTGATTGCTTTGTGTCATCAATTGCATACAAGCAATTTTAAAGTAAATGCATCAATATCACTCAACAATGATAAATATCACAGAAACAAAAATTATCTCTTATTCTTTCTTGCAAATATTTAATCTTCTTTTTGGACCATATATCATGGAAATAAAAATATTTCCAGAATAATTATTTACTTCAGATTAGAAATGACAATGAACTGTTTAAAGAGGAAGTCAAACCCTTAGGTTCACTGCATTAAAATGTGTACTTTTCTCTGGAAAACAGAAGTGGGTCAAGATATATTTTGGAACTCCTATTGCAGCTACATCTTAAATAAAAACTTCCCCCAGGGCTTCCCTGGTGGCGCAGTGGTTGAGAGTCCGCCTGCCGATGCAGGGGACACGGGTTCGTGCCCCGGTCCGGGAAGATCCCACATGCCGCGGAGCGGCTGGCCCGTGAGCCATGGCCGCTGAGCCTGCGCGTCCGGAGCCTGTGCTCCGCAACGGGAGAGGCCACAAGAGTGAGAGGCCCGCGTACCACAAAAAAAAAATTTAAAAAGGCAAAATTGTGTTTGGGCTTCCCTGGTGGCGCAGTGGTTGAGAGTCCGCCTGCCGATGCAGGGGACACGGGTTTGTGCCCCGGTCCGGGAGTATCCTACATGCCGCGGAGCGGCTGGACCTGTGAGCCATGGCCGCTGAACCTGTGTGTCCGGAGCCTGTGCTCCGCAACAGGAGAGGCCACAACAGTGAGTGGCAAAAACTTCCCCCAGAGAAGGAACTTCTTGCCAAAAGGCAGGTCTAGGTGGTCATTTTTGTCTTGTATGATACTCCTACTTACCCTTGACAGGGGAGGATCAGTGCATGATAGAACTATCTGTTAGAGGATGAGGAGTGTACTGTATTGTCCCTTTGGGAATTTCAGAAGAAAAATGAGGTTATACTGTAAGTTGATGCTTGTGACTTCTCAAGTTGAAACTTAATATAAAATCAGACTTGAATTTGCGCTCATGGCAAACCTAATTATGGGAAGTAGAAACTATGAGTAAGTAGGGTAGACCAGCCATTAGAGAAGGTATGGGAGACATAGAGAAAGAAAAAGAAAAAAAAAAAAATGAGAGAAAGAGAACTCAGAGCTGGCTTCATGAAAGTGGAATCTGTTTCATCACACAGGATCCCCAACACAGAAGGGCCCCACCCTTGGTTTAATGCTCTGCTGTCACTTGCTTGAAATTCTTACTTGTTTTTGAGCAAGGGATCCTGATTTTCATTTCGCATTGTACATTGCAAATTATGTAGCTGGTCCTGCTTGTTCCCTTACAATTTCTTCTCTACAGAGCAGCCAGATTAATCTTTTAAGCCATAAATCAATCATGCATTCCCCTACATAATATCCTCTATTTTTTCCCTGCCAAACTTTTAGAATAAAATCTACGCTGCAGACTTTTGCCTTAGAGAGCCTACATGATGTGGCTGCAGCCTGACTGGCCCACCTCTCTGCTGTGCTGCTCACTCTTGCCTCGTCGGCCTTCTTTTCGCTCTTCCCACAAACCATACTTTTTCCCTAGGTCTCCGTGCTCTCAAATCTTCAGCCTAAAAACCTTTCCTCCAGCTCTCCTCCTCCTATAAGACTTTTTAGAACAATTCAAATCTTACCTCCCGTATTACCTCCTTAGTGAGGCATCCCCTAAGCAGCACCTTTTAGTAATCATCTGTTGTATTCCCATCATGTGTACATTTATTTGTTTCTTTGGTTTTGGTTTGTCTCCGCAGCCAGCACTCCCTACCCTCACCCCACCCAGTGTCATCTCCATGAGGATGGGGATGTCATTTGCTGGTTTGCAGTTGTAGCCTCTGCATCTAGACCATTGTGGGGAATATGGTACTTGCCCACAATTGTTTCTTGAACAAGCAAATGAAAGGCATTGGAAATCCTAGAAATGGGAAAAATAAATTTGATACTGTTCAGTGTCCAAGGTATTTTTGAATATTTGCTCCAGTAAAAGTACCGTAACATCATTCTTTGGTCCAAAAATAGAGAAAAATTAGAAAATAGAGTGTAGATACTAACTGTTCTATCTAATCTAGAGATAATGTTTATCAATAGAGAATATAGTTAAGCAATGACAAATCTGATATCAGTCATTTATCCAAGATTATTTATTTTAGTCAAAGTCATTCTTTAACTTACCATGTATGAACATCTGAGAGCAATATAAATCAGAGACAGTGCATGAGTGTTAATGCTTTGAGTGTTTCCCATGATGAGTGATCTGTTATTACTTGTATATACACACTTTTGCAATGCCAAAATGTGATTCAAACTACAGTAATGTTCCAAGAATATGTTATTGGGCTTCCCTGGTGGCGCAGTGGTTAAGAATCCACCTGCCAATGCAGGGGACACGGGTTCGATCCCTGGTCCAGGAGGATCCCACATGCTGCGGAGCAACTAAGCCCGTGTGCCACAACTACTGAAGCCTGCGTGCCTAGAGCCTGTGCTCCACAACAAGAGAAGCCATGACGATGAGAAGCCTGTGCACCGCAACGAAGAGTAGCCCCCGCTCACTGCAACTAGAGAAAGCCCGCACAGAGCAACAAAGACCCAACACAGCCAAAAATAAATAAGTACATTTATATAAAAAAAGAATGTTATTAATAATATACTCTTATGTAAGCACATTTTCACTGAACTGTCCACACCTCAAAAAGGGTGGATGTTATAACGTGTTCTAACACTCTGCGTTCAGTGTTTTCTGTGCCAACACATGAAACCAGCGTTTTACAGATGGGGGTTCACAAAACTCAGATGGACTTCCTGGATAGGCACATCTGCTATGGCTGAACAGCTGCCCACCCTTCTCTCCTGGAGCTTGTAATTAATCATCTGACCTGAGAGGGGGAGAAGAAAAGCTAATATTAAATAACAGCTATCATATATGGAGTGCTTACTACGTATTTTATATATATTCAACATCCCAGCAAACCTATAGGGTAATTTCTCTACCTTCATTATGTGGAGTGCAATATATGAGGGGCTCAACATATGCCACATTATATAAATCTTCATGACTATATAAAAGGGTTAATATTATTCTCATTTTATAAATAAGGAAAATGAGGTTCAAGCATGGTAAAGAACTTCCAAATACACACAACTCATTTGCAGAAAAACAAAGATCGTAATCCACCTCTAACACTGAGTTCTGCTAGATCCTGCAGATCCTCAGAAGGAGTTTAAACAAAGTATTTAAAATATTCCAGTGGGGGTTAATTGGTTATATTAGCTTTTCCAATGCTGTCTATTTTGCATGCTCTTTATGACTCTTAAAACTGAATTCCCTATTATGGACAATTAATGATCTGGGTCAAGGAATCTTCCTTAACATTACCTCCTCTTTTTTTCTTTAAATTTATTTATTTTATTTATTTATGGCTGTGTTGGGTGTTCGTTGCTGTGCACGGGCTTTCTCTAGTTGCGGCGAGCGGGGTCTACTCTTCGTTGCAGTGCCCGGGCTTCTCATTGCGGTGGCTTCTCTTGTTGCAGAGCACAGTCTCTAGGTGCGCGAGCTTCAGTAGTTGTGGCGCACGGGCTTAGTTGCTGCGCGGCCTGTGGGATCTTCCCGGACCAGGGCTCGAACTCGTGTTCCCTGCATTGGCAGACGGATTCTTAACCACTGAGCCACCAGGGAAGTCCTCTTGTCATGACACTCGGAGAAATCAGTTCCTCCCTTTTAAGGCCAAGTCTGTCACTGTCCGTGTCTGTGTTAGCTATGATGCCTATCCTTAACTTTTCCATGAATTCATCTTTTCTTGAAATAGCTGGAAATCTAGTTTCTCTCTGTACTAGTCTCTGAGGGTTGCCACAACAAATTATTATGAGCTGAATGGCTTAAATGAACAGAACTTTATTCTCTCACAGGCCCAGAGGTCCGAAATCAAGATGTTAACAGGGTTCTTCTGGAGGCTCTGCTGGAGAATTTGTTTCATGCCTCTTTCTGGTGGTTGCCAACAATCTTTGTTGTTCCTAGGCTTGTAGAAGCATCACTCCGATCTCTGCCTCTGTTTTCACATGGTGCTCTCTTCTCTATGTTTCTGTGTGTCCCTTCTATTTCTTATGAGGACACCAATCCTTGGATTTGGGGCCTACTCTAATCCAGGATGACTTCATTTTAATTTAACTAATTATGTCTTTAAAGATCTTGTTTCCAAATCTTGAGGTTCTTGACGGACACTAATTTTTGCACACCGTACAACCGACTGAACTTCCCAGTCGTCCAGCAGCTCCCATGAAGGAAATTTACCTTTCTCATTCCTTTCATTAATGAGGCAAGATGAGGTGGCCAAATATCTCTTTGATTCAAACTATTACTTATAGATTATCATATTTTGTTAACTAAATGGCTTTTTTGATAACTCTGTCTGGCACTTTTGACACTCTTCCTTCTCCTTGTAACCATATACCAATATCCAGGACACTTCCATCTTTGTCAATGTCTTGGGAACTTACCCGTTATCTTTCTTTCATCCTCATTTTCTGTCATTAACAACAGAATGTCCAGATTAGTATTGATCAACTATGATTCCAAAGTTGTTCCATGTACCTGAATCCACGGATCTCCATTTCCATTATCCCTGTGACTTTGTTTACAGGCTCTGCTTTACACATAAATTGGAGCTTCTTCCAGGATCTTAAACTCCAAAGTCTGACTAGTATCTTCAATCCGGTCATCTTACCTCTTCACTCATATACTATGGTTTCATGTAGTATGGCCTTTAGTTTCTCATTCCCAACCCTAGTACCTCAGTCCTTTTATTTATTTATTTTTCTGACTTTTTAGCCTTGTAAATTCTGGAATCTATGATCAGACAATTGAGGAAACCTTTATTTTTCTTATATTACAATGCTTTGGTTTAAGCAAACTTATTAAAAATACCATGAAGGTATAAGGGTCAAATCATATTAAATAAACAAAAGGTCAAATTTAATTAAATGTTAATTTCTATCCATTTTGTCCCTCTGTAATCCTTAAATTCTGATGAAAAGAAAAAAAATCAAATTGTTTTATACAGCTTTTCTATTTCTAAAATAAATATATTTCCAAAATTATTTCTACTTCTAAAAAGTAGAAAACTTCCTTCTAGGAATGAAAATGGTGATCTTAAAAAAATACTAGCACCATAAAGCTTCTCCTCCAAATATATATATATATATTTCTATGAGTTCCTCACAAATTCTGCCAACATGCTTAATATTCTGTCTTAATTGTGCCTAAAATAGGTAGCTGGCTTTAACTTTATAATTCAATAGATTTAAATTGTTCATATTAATATTTTCTGAATAATATATGACAATATATAATAAATCACAATTAAAAAGTTTTAATGTTTAAGTGGATTTTCAACCCCATTTAACTCCTATGCTCTTTTATAGGTTTTCAGAATAAACTGTCTTTTTATTTTACCCAAGTTCATAATTAAGACTGATCTATACAACAATACTACATGTATTAGAATATTTATGACAACAACAATAATAGTAACTAAAAAAAAAAAACCAGCGGTAATAGTAACAAAATAACAATAACAATAATTTATTAATGCATCTTTCAGGCATGGACTAAGATCTTTATATATCATTAAATCTGCACAAAAAGCCCCACTATAGAATGGCTAATAATTCCCCAATTATACAAATGAGAAAACAGGTACAAGGAAGTTACTTGTACCTGTTTTGTACATTGCTATTAGTTATTGCTATTAGTACATTGCTATTAGTTATTGCTATTAGTACATTGCTATTTGTACATTAGCAATTAGTTAATTGCTAATGATTACTAATCACTTAAGAACTGAGGTTTGAACTCTGGTTTGTCTGACTACAAAGCCTAAGCTCTTAGTCATGATACATTATGACAACCTAAATTTGTACTGATTTTTAATTTATAAAGACAATGTTAAAAATAAGCTTTATGTCATTCTTTCATTAAGTCAGTCATGCCAATATGAAGGTGTGATGTTCAGATCAACTCAGAGAACCAAAGCTCATTCCTCCTTAAAGCAGTCTGCATTAAAAAGCATCCCTACATATGTTCTTACGAAATTTTTGTTTTTGCCACACATGTACAAAAAATCAAACTCATATTTCTTTAGCATTCATCAGACTATTGAGACAATAAAGCTCTGTGGTTATCTTATTTCCACATTTCTTTTTTTCTTTTTTTTTTTTTTAATTTAAACTTAAGCCAGGTATAGTATTACAAATTGCAGCCAACCCTCAAGTCTGACAGTTGGAAGGCCCTGCCCCTAAATCCCCTGAGGGGTTCAGGCTTATCTGCTTCTGAAGCCAGGTTCACAGGGATTTGATCACAGCATGGCAGCATGAGTGGGATGGGATCTACCTCGATTCAAGTCAGAGTTTTTTCCATCAAAACTGTGTGATTTTAAGCAAGTTACTTAATCTCTCTAAAATAATCACTTTTCTCAATTACAAAATGTAATCTAATCTCATCTACTCATATAATCTAGTCAGAATTTTTGTGCAGTTAGCAATAACAGAGATAAGGCACCTAGCACCCTCCTTTGAATACATTACAGAATATTTTTCTCCTCAAATCCCTATTTTAATAATAACAGAGGGACGAGCCTTTTTTTCTTTAATCAATTTACCCCATTGATAATGCAAACCACTTATTAAAAGGCATTCTACCTTATTTGTCTCTTAAACCTCAAGCTGTGGCACAAAATAATTATCTATTAAGTAGAAATGAATTTGTACCAAACAGGTAAAATAGGATAAAGAGCTGATCCCTACTCTTGCACTTCATAAAACACATATTTATTGTTTCATTAATTCCAGTAATTTACTGTCCCATTTAAATCCCAACCTCCAAGCAAAACCTGGAGAAGTGACCTCACTTTATTAAAATTATTTCAGAAAATAGCCCTTGTAAATTTAGTGCTTATTAGTTTAGATTTTTTTCAGCTTAGAAGTTTAGAAATAAATGTGATTAAAGGAGAAAACTGAGTTTCAAATTCTGAGACATTTAGGATTTTCACCATAATCCTCGTGAACAATATTTGGCTTGAAAATATGTCCAGTTTTCTTCCCAAATCCTGTCAATCCCAAGGATGATTAGCCTTAAAATTTCATTTTTCCCTTTAGCTACCTGAAAATTTGTGTAAAAAATACCCAACTTTCTTTATAACTGGCATTTCTATGTAATCATTTTATAAAATATAAAAATTGCTTTTCTCTCAAATGAATGAAATTACTTTCCCCCAGATTATCTCAAGTATTTTCTTTGGATTTTGTGCCTGGTAAAAATTAATTGATAAAATATTATTCTTTCCAACAACTAGAAATTTTAAATCATTCTTTGTCAGATTTTTCTTTTATGAAATTTGATTATGAGAATGTATCCAACTTTTTAAAAGATTTTTATAAAATATTCCTTTGATGAGAAGCAATTTCTATGTATAATTTAACACCCACTTACCTCTCAAAAAAGAATCGAAAGCATTTAGGAGCATCATTAAACTGCTCATCTTCAAATATGACAAATTAGTTTAACATTACCCTTCAGGTTTTCCTTTAAATGACTTTGGAAAAGACCTTAATTGTGCATTTTCATCTGAGTGAACTGAGAAAACAGTGTAAGACTGGCAGTGGGTATAATAAAATCATTTTGTTGACAATTTGACCTCACTACTGATAAGAAAGAGGAAGTATTTTTCTTTTTTTTTCCTGTCACCAGGACTACAATTTTTTTAAAAATTTATTCTCTTTTTTACTTCCCTAACTTTGCTGTTCAGGGAGACACTGCTTCTACGATTATATTTTTAAAAATAATTTCTGAAAAAGGTACAAGCCTTTCGTTGCTTAGCTTTCTGAAAGATAATTCAGTTGCAGACTTGGGCCCTGAGAAATTGTCAGATGCTAAAAACTGAGTTTTTCAGTGAAGGGTGAGACCAGGGACCATTTAATCACTTTTATTCCTTTCCAGAATGAGGGGTCTGGTTGGTACTGGGAGCTTTTCCCTAGAGGGCACTGGGAGCTTTTCCCTAGAGAGCCCCCAATTAAGAGTAGGCACACGTTCCCAGAGTCCCTGATCTCTTGTCAAATTGTATCCTGGTTATTATCTACCTATCCCTTCTCAGAATCTCCTAAATGAGTCTGTGTGTTGAGAGTATCTTTGCAGATTAAGGGATGCTCTATACTTTTATAAATTGCAATCCTGGACCTGCTAGCTATTCTGCTTTCAGAGTAGGTAGTGGACTTATACCTTCATACTCATAACTCTTTCTTCCCTGGCCACATCCCCTGAAACTACAAAGTAGGTGAAAGAGAAGTATGGTGGTTGAAAGTGTAGGGGCAACTCAGAGTCCTTCTCAGCCTACCCAGAGGCCTGCTAGCTCCCTTGTTGCAGCCCTGGCCTCACATTCAAGGAGCCCAGCTGCTCTGAGTGGCATAGTATGGAAACCATTGTACATGTTCTTCTGCCGTTTTCTATTTATTTTGTAATCCCTTCAAAATTTATTTCAGACACATACGTGGAATCCACTCTCCTTCTCCAGGAAATGTTCTTTTATGAGAGCAAAGTTTGCAGCTAACACAGAAGAGAACAAATTCTAATATGAAATAGACATAATAGAAATATACTCTTGTCCTTTTTCCTAAAATTTCTCTACCATCATTGAAAGGATTCATTCATGGTTCTAATAATTTGGATTAGGTATGTAACACTGGACTTAGGTCTTTATTCTGGCTGAATGATTTGAATAAATAAAAACTTTCAGTGGCATGTAAGTTGTCACACTTCATGCACATATGATCAATGTTGTATGAATCTATAATGTAGGAAGATGCATACACAAGCAGAGGTAACTGAACTCTGTAGGGTAGTAGTTAAGAGGGTATGCACTGGAGATGAATTTTCTGCTTTAAATACTTGGGAAAATTGTTTAACCTCTCTGTGCTCACTCTCCTCATCTATTAAAATAAAGACAATAGGGCTTCCCTGGTGGCGCAGTGGTTGAGAGTCCGCCTGCCGATGCAGGGGACACGGGTTCGTGCCCCGGTCCGGGAAGATCCCACATGCCGCGGAGCGGCTGGGCCTGTGAGCCATGGCCGCTGAGCCTGCGCGTCTGGAGCCTGTGCTCTGCAACGGGAGAGGCCACAACAGTGAGAGGCCCGCGTACTGCAAAAAAAATAAATAAATAAAAAATAAAGACAATAATATTACTCATTTAAGAGAATTATTAGGCAGACACAAATAAAATTTTGCTTGTAATTCAGTTAGTCTTCTTCTGGAATGTAGTAAAGGCTCTATAAATATTTGATAATACTATTACGAATAAGCATGGAAGATTTTGGGTGTAATGAAGGCTGAATAATGAAAGGTCTTCTTTGAAGATTGTTCCTGAAGAAGCAAATATAGTTGAGAAAGAAAATTGATACATAATTGTCAAATATGTAAGAAGCATTGGGCTTCTGTCTACTGTATGGTTGTGTTCATTTTCCATCCATGTGTGACCACTGAGAAGTAATATTCAATCCTGGTTTAGTGCACAATAGAGAAGGAAAAACAATCCAATACTGTTAAACTCTGAAAATTGAGATTAAACAGAAGCATCGTTCAGTTTCCAGGACTAATAAAAACAAATTGTATTTTACTTAGCCTTTCATATGGGGAATTGATTGCTGGAGTTGGAAGTTTCCTTTAAGTGAAAAAACACTTTGTTGAATTACTTCTCTCTTCTAAGACTTCATTAAAAGTAGTAAAAGTGTACCAAATCATTCACTGTCTAGTATTTCAGAGTTTGATATTTCATTACAGCTAGCTTGCCCTCATATTATCTCCTTATTTCTCATGTCATTACCTTTGAAGAAAGATCAACTGACAATCTAATGCCTTAAGTTTTTTGTCTAAGATATATTGAGTTCCTTGCTCAATAATCATTTCTAATATTTTATTCACTTGCTAAAAACATGATCCTTTTATTTTACTGTCCATGGAGAGGAGAGGAATGGTTTGCTGTCCTCGGTGAACGCACAAAACCCCTCTACTCTACCCATTTGCACAGCCCCATACCAACCTTACAGCAACCCATGTGTGTTCCATGTTGTGATCCAAGGCCTATCCTTTTATACCTATGGGGGCCTACACAGCTCCACAGCCTATTTCTACCAAAGTTACCTGCAGTACCACTGGTAGTACAAAACTTAGGAGTCTCCAAAAATCGTACAGTATATGGTAAGAGACCAAAGTCAGGACTGCTTGGGTCTATCCACCTGTCTCATAGCTAGCTGGACAGCTGCCTGGTGATGCTGCCTCCCTTGACTTCCCCAGCCCTCCTTCCTCCTGGTCAGCCCTGCTGCCACCTCTGGTGGGCACATCTTCACCAAATCCTCTGATTTCCATAAGGGATTACTATGGATATATCTGCATAGACACCTTTTTTTCAAAGAAGTGGGATATAGATTAATGGGTTGGGTGCTATATAATTCAGTGACCTGATCTAATGTTCAAAATTAAGTTCTTATTATTCTTTAACAGCTATACTCAATCCTTTTGCGTTCCAGTTTGGCCCAATACTAAGCTATGGAATATAGAGTTATATTTTTTTAAATACGTACTGTTTATAGCATTGGCAAGATATATAATATACCACTGATAGCACCCAGGTGATTTTCAATAAATAAATTTATATGTCTAAAAATATTAAGCAAGATCATGTAGTGTTGTTCAACATATTTGATATATTCAGTAATCCACAGTTTGGAGATGTAAAACAATAAAAACTACATGTTCTCTGGGTCAGAAATTCTGTCAGGCAAAATTGAGGTGACTTGTTTCTGTTTTTCAATGTCTTGAATCTTAGCCGGGAGGATTGAATGGCTGGGGCCACTGAAGATTTCTGGACTCATTAAGAAGCATTTGAAACCACATTTCTAGTGCCTAGGATAGGGTGACTTAAAAGCAGGGTGCAGCTTGGATTGTCAACCAGAGCCCCTCCATGTGGGCTCTCCATGTGGCTTGGGCTCCCGGCAGTGTGGTGGCTGGTTTCCAAGAGGGCGTGTCTCAGAAAGAAGTATCTGGAGAGTGAGTGCACCAAATGATCCAGGAAGAAGCTGCATGTCTTTTGTGACTTAGCCTTGGAAGTAGTTTATTGGGCAGTACAAACCTGCCTCTATTCAAGGGGAAGGGATAGAGACAGAACCTCTTAAAGGCAGGAATATCAACTAATTTGCACACTTTTTTTTTTAAAGTTCCACAATGTGAACCCTGCCTACAAAGTATGTATATTCTTCTTAAGTGCAAAATACATTCATTGTCTCCAAAGACCCACCCAAAACTTCATTTTATTTTAGCATCAGGCTCAGGCTTGAGATCCAGAATCTTATCAATTAAACTAGATCGAGGAGTAGACAAAACACCTCAGGGTCAATTCCTTGGCACATTATTATTATTTTTTTTGGTCAGTCTGAAGACCTCTTAGCTACCCCCAAAACACCCAATAAATGTGGTTGAATAGGCACATTATAGTTGTAATAGAGACTTCCATTCAAAAAGAAGGGAAAAGAGCGGCACTCAGCAAACATGGATCCGTAGCATTTCTGAAATGCAGTGAGGTACCTGTGTCATTTCCTTAATTATAGCCCAGTGATGTTCTCTAGGACTGATTCCCCACAGATCTTGACTGAATCTCCTGGAATCTTCTTTCTTCTAAGTCATTTCTCCTTGCCCTTTGATTTTAGCTGTGTAGTTTTCTTAATCAGCTCCTACATATAGAAGTTGAGGAGTCCAAATGCCTCTTTTCATTTTGTACTGCTCCTAAACTTTTCAATCCAAGCTAGTATGTAATTCCTTTATAGACATTGTGAGCTTTAGTATTCATCAATTTGTAATCCACCACATCAGACAAAAGCCGTTCCCGCAAATCTCCTTGAGATGAGTCCTTCTCTACCTTGGGTTTCTTGTGCAGCTGTGCTACACTATACCCAGTATAATTCTTAGAAGTTTCATTGCTTAACATAGAGACTCTGTGAGGCACATCCTCAGTATTCTTAAAAGGCCTTCTGTCTGCCTGAATGAATTTACGAAGTTCTACGTGAAACCATCCTAAAGTCTTAACAAAGGCTTCAGAGTCATATCCTTGGTTGTATCTTCACCCAGAGATTAGTGTATGAGAAATATCTTTATTTTGAACCCCGAAACTCCTGGTTCTTTTACATTTTCTTTAAATTCTGTTTGAAAAAAAATTGAATAATTCATCGTTTAGTCTACCTCTCTATATCCATACCTTATAATACAGTGTCTGAGTCTGCTTGGGCTGCCATAACAAAATACCATAGACTGCTTAGCTTAAACAGCAGAAATTTATTTTCTCACAGTTTTGGAGGCTGGAAGTCCCAGATCAAGGTCTGGCAAGGTTTACTTTCTGGTGCGTACCCTTTTCCTGGTTTGTAGATAGCAGCTTTGTTCTCATATCTCCTTTCCTCTGAGTGCATGCAGAGGAGGAAGTGGAGAGGGAGAGGGGGAAGGGGAGAGGGAGGGAGGGAAGGAGAGAGAGAGGTTGAGAGAGTGAGAGATTTTCTTGGAAGGCCACCAACCCTGTAGTTTTATAGTCCCACTCTTACAGACTCATCTAATAAGTTACCTCCTAAAGGCCCTATCTTCAAACATAATCACATAGGCGGTTAAGGCTTCAACCTATAAATTTTGGGAAGACACAATTCAGTCTACAGTTTATAATTCAAAGAAACCATTTGTCACTGTTGACAATCTGCCAATAATCCCTTTAGCCAGATCCATTACTTCAATACCCATTTTCTTAGGTACATTTTCTATTTTCCATGACACTGTAGAATCATGCCAAGAAGTATGCGTCATCCCCTCACTTGCTTCAGGTCTTTACTCAAATGTGTTACTTTTACTAGCACATAAGGTCCAAGAGAATGTTATATGTTTCTGTTTACTTTTGAGCCCTTAGGATAACACCTAACACATAATAGATGGTAAGTATATACTGAATGAATTAATCTCTAATTCCCACACTAATCATTTCTTATTATTTTCCCCACTTTTATCCATAAGCCCCACTTAACATAAACTTGAGGGTCTGAATGTGAGAGAATAGGAAATTAAGAATAGGTGATAGGGAATAAGGAATACAAATCAACCAAAAGGATTTCATTAAGTTAAAATTTCCTCTACCAAATAATATTTCTACTACTGACTTAGATCTAACTCAAACACTGAACTTTTTTCCACATAACAGTCTCAAAACTATAAGCTTGATTTATATCTTATACTAAATGATTAAATATTTGTGAAATGTGGTTGACTAAAGAGGTTTGATACAAAGTTTAAATGTTACCAAATTAAAGCATGTCCTTGTTTGAGCTTTGAGTTAAAACGATACATCATAAAAATTCATGATTAATCAAAATTGAGCCAAATTCATAAATCGAGTTAGGGAAGTCCTCACTTTGGTTTATAACAAATAAGAAAGTATACAGTTTATATTTCTTCTTTCACATCTGTAGTCTTAACATTACTGCCATGTGCAAAATATACATACACAACCTTTACAAAAGTCTACTGTTCTGTTTTCCTTGAGGGCATCCTAGTTGTGGAGTTGAAGAATGCCATTCTCTGCTAAACTTAATGCTGAAATATTTAAGATTCTGTGACTCAATTCAAGATTGAATCAATTCATGACTTGCAGGTTGTGGAGAACATCACTAGAAACAAAGGACTGATGGCTTTTTACAGTGAATACTTTTTTGATATCTCCCTAATGCATTTAATTTTATTTTTATTGGAATTCCATATAATAATGAAAGAAAGAGAAGATATGTTTATCTTGGAAGGAATACACAGTAGACCATTCTAATCAATTGTGTTTTTAAAAAGTTCTTTGGGTTTTTTTGTTTGTTTTTTTGTATTTTAAAGGTAACAAATTCCATGTAATTAGAATATAAATAATGCCATTTTGACTAATCATATAAATTGTTGCAAAAATTGCTAAAATTGATTAATAGAATGATTAAATATAATAGCTTATCACTGATTCAAAATCACACTCTCTAAATTAAGCTTGATGGGATTTTATGGCTTAGCAGATAGATAATTATCCTCAAGTATCTCTTTCTAATACATTATGTATTCAAAACTTGTGTCAGTGGGTAATGACCAGAAATTACCATTTCAATAATTGCTGTCTTGGATCAGAGTAATCAGCCATATCATTGCAAAAGTTCAGCTTTTCTTTGTGAGTCACCTGAGTTGTAGGGATGTCAGGTGTCTGGGGATTAGGTGATACTTTCAAGTTCAGTTCATATTCTCTTAAGGAAGGTGAATGAAGTCATGTTGCTGGTCATACATTCCATTTAGAGTTTTCACTACTAAAATGTAGAATTTTACCTTTTTAAACATTTATTTCCAGATTTTTCATAATTGAAATGATTTTTAAAATAACAAACACTTCAATAAGAAATGTAAAGATTTTCTATTTTCTGTTGAAATGAAGACATGAAAATCTGTTCTTAGAGTCTAAGTGCTGAGTCAGCCACTTGTCCCAAAAGCTAATAGTCACTAAGCTCCAAGACAGAGAAGCAGCTATTATAATGATATGGATCTTCCCTCATTCTCTGAACCGCTCTTTCTGACTTTTGAAAGCACTACCACACATTTTATCAATTCAGTGTTATCTAGTTCATTCTTGTGAATGAATTGCATTTTGCTACTTATGGAATTTTAGCTTCTTGAAGACAAAATCCATTTCTTATTTTTCTTATACATGTTTTTGTGCACCCATAATCTGTCTCTTTCTCTGCACTTATAATCAAATGGTGAAGCATTTAAAGAAAAATTTCTTGTTGTAACATGTCCATATTATTATTTACATTATTACTTATTCTGATTACCTGTTAGACTTATATATTTCTTTATTTATAGTAATGATCTGTCTTCTGACAGAATGATGAATGCTCTCTGATGGAGCAATGGGCAGATAAATCACCAGAACAGATAGACAATTGCATGATTATTGGTGAAGATTTCTGTTATTTACATTTAAAAGTTAGATAGTATATATTGCATGTTGTTCAGTTTCATCAAATTACACTTATTTGGTTTATTTCTGTTTTAAATGCTAAAAATAGTTGAAAGGTAAATGTTTTCATAGAATCATAATGCTAAAAATGGACCTCAGCAGTTTTACATTTTCCTTTGCATTCAAATGGATTTTATCTAAGACACCCCAAATAGTTACACACTAACAGATACTATATGTAAACATATTTATATGTATGTATTTATATAAATATATATATTTAAAGCACAGTATTTTATAATTCTTTATAACTAATCAAAATACATTAAAATTTATTCCTATTCCAATGGAAATTCTTATACATTACTCAAAGGAGCCAAAATTAATTTAATGGCTATTATCTTGTGGACATGATGGTAGAATGACAAGGTTGCTCCAAGGTTAAAATATTGCTCCAAGGTTAAAATATCTTGTAGTAATTACAAAACAAACAAACAAACAAAAAAACTTTAAAATGCAGACAACAGAATATTTACATGTGAAAATAACAATGATTTCATAATAATTTCCCTTAAAAGCTGAGTTTTATCCATACTATTTTACTACAAGGTAGCAGCTTTTTAGCTGAAATACTCTTGCTGTAACATAGTTCACTATTTTATGAATATTATGTGACCCTGAAAAATTTACAAACTTTCTCAAACATGCTTTTTAATCTACAAAATGGGAATAGTAAAGATCCAATTTGGAATTCTTAGTAATGCTGACAACCAAATAATTCCAATTCTCTTCCATGACACATGATGGGATTGTACTTCCCAGTCCCCTGGAATTTAGCTGAGAGTTATGTCTTGCTTTGGTCAATAAGTAGAAGTGATGTTTGACACTTCCATGTGAAAGCTTTAAGAGCCTGTGTGTAAACTGCCACACTCAATGTTCCAGGTAGTGTCTCCTCCATCAGTCTGGTTTTAAGTGTCAGGATAATGTCAACAGAGCCCCTAACTAAACAATAGCATACATGTATCAATACAAAGAGCGAGAAATAATTTTTTGTTGGTTTAAACCACTAAGATTTGGGGATTACTAATTAATGCAGTATAATCTAGTCAAAGTATGACATAATACATAATACAAAATGTAGACCATAGTTTTCAGTACAGGTATTATTAGTAATATTAATATAAAAGTTTCATATATGGTCAACATAGATCAAGTAAAATGTAAACACTGTAACTAGTTAGAACACATAAAACCTAAGTACTGAGAATTGAGTATATTCCCTGATACTAAATGTAATAAGGGAGAATGATTTATTTTCTTTCATCATTCGTGCTGAATCTTTCCCAATAATGGTTAATATAATTATTATAAAATTATAGTTTATAGGGGGAAAGCTTCAATGTTTTGAGAGAGTATTATATGTAAAGATAGTGATACTTAAGAGAATATAGAAAGCAGAATTATCGAAAAGGCAATACATACATTTGTTTACTCTCTCAACAATTCATTAAAATCATAACTCTAGCATCTAGAATAACCTCTGGTTTATATAAATTTGTTGAATGAATGAATGAATTTGACAATTCATACCAAAATGTTATTGTTTTATCATCACTTTCAACTTTATATGTGTGTTTTTGTTAGCAGAATTCTGTATTTAATTTTTTTTCTCTGTAGCAGGGCTGTACCTTCTGTAGATATTAAAAATATATCTTCCTTGATTCTGCATATTCCTCAGATTTTTATCTAGCTATATAATCACATCCCCAAATTCTTTTTTTTTTTTTTTTTTGTGGTACGCGGGCCTCTCACTGCCGCGGCCTCTCCTGTTGCGGAGCACAGGCTCCGGACGCGCAGGCTCAGCGGCCATGGCTCACGGGCCCAGCCGCTCCGCGGCTTGTGGGATCTTCCCAGACCGGGGCACGAACCCATATCCCCTGCATCGGCAGGCGGACCCGCAACCACCGCGCCACCAGGGAAGCCCCACATCCCCAAATTCTTATCAATGAAAACTGCAAATGCATTTGTAGCCTGTCCATTCAGGTAATACACTTTCATTACTCCTGAAATAGTTCTTTCTTTTTTTTTTTTTTTTTGCGGTACGTGGGCCTCTCACTGTTGCGGCCTCTCCCGTTGCGGAGCACAGCCTCCGGACACGCAGGCTCAGCGGCCATGGCTCATGGGACCAGCCGCTCCGCGGCATGTGGGATCTTCCTGGACCGGGGCACGAACCCATGTCCCCTGCATCGGCAGGCGGACTCTCAACCACTGCGCCACCAGGGAAGCCCTGAAATAGTTCTTTTCATATAGGAATTGTAGAAGGTAGTAAGAAGAGTAACTTAGGAAAACTAAACTCATAACACAGAATTAATTATAATAGATTAAACTCGGCAACAATTTGGGCAGAGGTATAAATACAAATAGTTAAATCACAAAATTGTCATCTTTAATCACCAATATGTCTCTAGTAAGAGTTTGGGAAAATAAAAATATAAATATCATCTTTGAGATGAGAAAAGTGTTTTCTCTTACCTCAGTTGCAAGTAGATAGTAACTGAAATTAATACATCAAGGAAAAGAAATATGAGCTAATTTTCTGGAGTTATGGATTAAATACCAGAATTAATTAACAACAACAACAGCAACCTGAAATCATTAGAAGAGATTATTTGAGGAGAGTGAAAGAATAAAATTGAAAACTATTACTTTCCACCATAAGTTCTTCTGTATTACTTGATTTGATAACATGTGCAAGTGTTGTTTCGATCTAACTCTCTACTTGACATCTCCATCTGGATGTCTCATGTATCTCAAGTGAAAGATATCCAATCATGAATTCACAGTCTCCATCTTCTTCCACTGTCTCTTATGTCAGTTAATGGTATGGATCCATTTATCTAATCATCCTAGACACTTTCCTCTCCCTCATCCTCTTTGTCCCATTTCTCACTAAGCACTATCAATTTTGATCTCTTAAGTATCCCTTGAATATATAGGCTTGTCTTTTTCTCCATGGCTGCCTATAAGCTCTGGTCTTTTCTGCAACAGTGCAGTAGCTTCTTAATGGTGTTCCCTAAATCTACTCTGAGCTCTCTCATCAGAGCTTGAGTGATATTTTCAAACTGCAAATGTGATTGTGTTTCA
Source organism: Delphinapterus leucas (assembly GCF_059928025.1). Lineage (NCBI taxonomy): Eukaryota > Metazoa > Chordata > Mammalia > Artiodactyla > Monodontidae > Delphinapterus > Delphinapterus leucas. The sequence continues at coordinate 68,831,772 of NC_143139.1, forward strand.
TACTCTTGGTTAAAACACACTGATTACTTCCAATTGCTCTTAGGGTACAGAACAACTCCTCCTTACATGATCTAGGAGGCTGTGTATAGTGAAACCATAGCACCGTCTTATACCACCATGTACTTCACTCTTGGTGCTCTTGTCCACTTTAACTTTTTAGTATTTTTTTATTTCTTATTTTTGCTCTTATTTCTTTTTTTTGAGTTTTTTTTTTAAAGAATTGAAGTATAGTTGATTTACAAAGTTGTGTTAGTTTCAGATGTACAGCAAAGTGATTCGTTATACATATATATCAATATATATTCTTTTTCAGATTCTTTTCCATTATCGGTTATTATAAGATATTGAATATAGTTCCCTGTGCTACACCGTAGGTCCTGTTGTTTAACTGTTTTATATATATAGTAGTGTGTATCTGTTAATCCAAAGTCTTTAACTTTTTAAAACTCACATAGTCCATCTATTCACAGAACTATATAAATTTCTGCTCACTATTACAAGTACAGCAATTAATATAGTGACTGGGCAAATTGTAGAAAATCAAAAGTATTTGTTATGAATTAATATATGGCCCACTGGTCACTTACTCCAGCAATAATGGAAACTTTCTCAGTCTTTCTAGCAATATTCCTCCAAGTTTTTCGCTACTTTATTTCTTGTTGGACCCTTGTTTCTATTCTTAATTGCTCTTGGACAGTTTCATACAATGCTGAGACAACAGATTACTCTAACTGTAAATGAACTGTACCCTGGAAAGACTTCTGCTACTTGGGATTTACTAGACCCTTATGGACTTAAGAAGGAGAAGTAATTTCTTCCTTATTTAGTGCTGACCATAATTTTTCTTTTTTCTTTAATATTTTTATTTTTGGTCATTTTCTCTGTGTTATATATTCCTTACAGAATAAATAGACACCTAGCTCCTGTAAATATATTTAGCCAATTAAACTAATTTTAATATTTTCATTTTCCAGGCAATTATATGTAGGCTATTATGTTTCCATAGAGAGAAACTTTCACATTCACCTGCAAACGGTAATTGATGTCATTGCCCAAAACAGAATTATGTTCTATGAACTAAGAATCTACTGTTTTGTAAATTCTGAAATAAATAAAGCACAAGTTTAAAGACAGAATAAGTGATTAATGACATTTTGCTTAATGGAATAAAATTGCATCTTGCTTGAAGAGGAAAAACAAATAGAAGTCAACATTAGTGATGCTTGTGGGCTTGGCTTTGTTTTGGAACTATTATGGTGCAGGAAACCCTTAGCATCCTAAATAAGAGGTGGGGGAAGAACTTATGAGCTTATACAATCACCTTCTCTATTTTCAGGTGGGAAAAACAAGCACAGTGTAAACAGGTTTTTAATTGTCCAAGATAGTGATATACTTGTCTTTTTTTTTTAATTATATTCTTCCTGACTACTCTATATTGCTGCCCCACATCAAGGTTAATTCATAAAAAAAGCAGACTTAACATTTTCTATGTGTTACCAGTTGGCAATCAATCTTTTAATTCTGAGGCCAACTTATGGAGTAATTTTGATTAAGTAAAATTGTTCCCAGGAGAGAATTGTAGAAATAAAACTAAAGTATGTTATGTCAAGATTTTCTGTTAAGTTTCAAATTGAATGAATTACTAAAGAAATGACAAGTTTTCCTTAGTTTAACAGATGTGGTATTTTGACTTGGATAGGGGAAAAAGATCAAAGAGACAGAGATAAATTTCCACTTTCTCCTGACTTCATCAAAGTGCAGTAGAGTTTGACAAGCTCTTTTCTTTTACTAACTCCCACATCCCATAAATCTGAGCTGAGAATTCTCAATAAATGTCAAAATGCAGCTTGTCACTTAGTTTTTCTTGCATGAATGATCCAATGAAGCATTTTCCAAACTAAAGAAAAATGCTATAATCCAGTTATAAATTAAGAGGCAATTACATCATGGAGATAGTTCCAAAATGACTGCTAGAACCTGTTATCTGTGTTGCTTTAATTCTCTGGAGATTCCAGGACTTATTATGCAGACAGATATCATTCCTTGAACTATCATTGAAAGTTACATTTTTATGACAGATGCTCAATGGTGTTCATGTATGTGATACTTCTTTGTTGCTTCTTTCTTTTAGAAAGATGCTAGGATAAAACAACCTAAAGGTTAATATACAACTCTAGCTATATATAAAAATCATATTTCACTGGCATGCACTGACTTTACATCTAATCAAATAAAATGTCCTGTATGTGGTCTACTTGTTAAGAATTAAATAGAGAAATACTTTTATTGCAATTATTTTTGGTTAATGGACTGAATTATAAGTGAGACAAAGGTAGATGGCTAGTTAGATGCCTGTTGTATTTCATTCTTCGATAGGTTGGATTATGGAAGAATAATTTCATTTATCTTGAAGCATGAAAATCCATGTAACTTAAAATAGATGACACCTTCCTCCCTAGAAAATTTGAACTGATCCTCCATGTCATTTACCTTTCCTTCACAGAGAGCTGTAAGATATCTACTGGCAGATGCACACAATTTTAGTGTGAATTTGTTTGTTTGTTCTAGCTATCACATTATTATTTACTATATTCCCCACGCTATACACACCTGTGACGTTGATTTTGTAGCTGAAATTTTGTATCTTTTAATATCCCTCACCTATTTCTCTCATCTCCACATGTTCCTCCCCTCTGGTGACCACCTGTTTATTATCTGTATCTATGACACTGTTTCTGCTTTGTTATGTTTGTTCTTTGTTTTATTTTTTAGATTCCACAGATAAATGAAATCATACAGTATTTGTCTTTCTCTGTCTGACTTATTTCACTTAGCATAATACCCTGTAGGCTCATCCATGTTGTTGCAAATGGCAAGATTTCATTCTTTTTTGTGGCTGAGTAATATTACATTATATATACACACACAAACACACACCACATCTTTTATCAATTCATCTATTGATGGGCACTTAGGTTGGTTCCATATCTTGGCTATTGTAATGCTGCAGTGAACATAAGCGTGCATGTATCTTTCTGAATTAGTGTTTTTGTTTTCTTTGATAAATACCCAGGAGTGAAATTGCTGGATATTATGGTAATTCTATTTTTAATTTTTTGAGAACCCCCATACTGTTTTCCATAGAGGCTGCATCAGTTTATATTCCCATCAACAGTGCATGAGGGTTCCCTTTTCTCCACATCTTCACCAATGTGTGTTATTTGTTATCTATTTGATGATAGCCATTCTAACAGGTATGTGGTGATATCTCATTGTGGTTTTGATTTGCATTTCTCTGCCAGTGCTGTTGAACATCTTTTCATGTGCCTGTTGTCCATCTGTATGTCTTCTTTGGAAAAATGTCTATTCAGGTCCTTTGCCCATTTTAAAATTTTTGTTGTTGTTGTTGAGTTATATGATTCTTTGTATATTTTGAATATATCATTTGTAAGTATCTTCTTCTATTCAGTGGGTGGCCTTTTCATTTTGTTGATAGTTTCCTTTGCCATGCAAAATCTTTTTAGTTTGATTTAGTCCCATTTGTTTAATTTTGCTTTTTTCCCCCTTGCCCAAGGAGAAATCTCCAAAAAGTATTGCTAAAACTGATGTCAAGGAACATACTGACTGTTTTCCTCTAGAAGTTATGTCAGTCTTACATTTAAGTCTTTAATCCATTTTGAGTTTATTTTTTGTAAATGGTGTGAAAGTAGTTTAGTTTGATTCTTTTTCATGTAGCTGTTCAGTTTTCCCAACACCATTTATTGAAGAGGCTGTCTTTTCCCCATTCTATATTCTTGCCTCTTTTGTTGTAGATTGATTGATCGTATAAGTGTGGACTTATTTCTGGGTTGTCTATTCTGTACCATTGATCTGTTTCTCTGTTTTTGTGCTGGTACCATACTGTTTTGATTACTGTAGCTTTATAGTATAACTTGAAATCAGGGAGCATGATATCTCCTCTTGTTCTTCTTTCTCAAGATTGTTCTGGCTATTTGGGGTCTTTTGTGTTTCCATACAAATTTTAGAATTATTTGTTCTGGATCTGTGAAAAAGGCCATTGGTATTTTGATAGGGATTGCATTGAACCTGTAGATTGCCTTAGGTAGTATGGTCATTTTAACAATATTAATTCTTCCAATCCATGAGCATATTTTTTGGGGTTGTCTTCAATTCCTTTCATCAGGGTCTTGTAGTTTTACAAGTACAGGTCTTGCCTCCTTAGTTAGGATAATTCCTAAGTATTTTATTCTTTTGGATGCAATTGTAAATGGGATTATTTTCTTAATTTCTCTTTCTGAGAGTTCATTGTTAGTGTACAGAAGTGCAACAAATTTTTGTATATTAATTTTTTATCCTGCGCCTTTACCAAATTCATTGTGGAATTCTATTCGTGTCTAGGTGGAGTCTTTAGGATTTTCTGTATATAGTATCATGTCATCTGCAAACAGTGACAGTTTTACTTCTCCCTTTCCAAATTTGATTTCTTTTATCTCTTTTTCTAGTCTGACTGCTGTGGCTAGGACTTCTAATACTATGTTGAATAAAAATGATGAGGGTAGGCGTCCTTGTCTTGTTCCTGATCTTAGAGAAAATGCTTTCAGCCTTTTCACCATTGAGTATGATGTTAGCTGTGTGCTTACCATATGTTGCCTTTATTATGTTGAGGTATGTTCCTTCTATACCCACTTTGTGGAGAGTTTTTATCCTAAATGGATGTTGAATTTTGTCAAAACGTTTTTTGCATCTATTGAGATGATTATATGATTTTTATTCTTCAGTTATTCAGTATAGCACATTGAATGATTCATGGATATTGAAAAATCCTTGCATCCCTGGGACAAATCTCACTTGATCCTTGTTTTTGACGCCTTTAATGTGTTGTTGAATTTGGTTTGCTAATATTTTGTTGAGGATTTTTGCATCTATGTTCACCAGTGGTATTGGCCTATAATTTTCTTTTCTTGTGATGTCTTTGTCAGTTTTGGTATCAGGGTGATGCTGGCCTTATAAAATGAATTTGGAAGTGTTCCTTTCTCTTTAATTTTTTTGGAATAGTTTGTGAAGGATAGTTGTTAACTCTTCTCCAAGTGTTTGTTAGAATTCACCTGTAACGTTATCTGGCCCCAGAATTTTCCTCATTGGGAATTTTTTGAAATAACTGATTTAATTTCATTACTGGTATTAGTCTGTTTATATTTTGTATTTCTTCCTGATTCAGTCTTGGCAGATTGTACATTTCTAGGAATTTGTCCATTTCTAGGTTTTCCATTTTATTGGCGTATAATTGTTTGTAGTAATCTCTTATGATCCTTCATATTTCTGTGGTTTTGGTTGTAAGTTTTCCTTTTTCATTTCCATTTTACTGATTTTTGCCCTCTCTCTTTTTTCTTCCTAATGAGACTGGCTAAAGGCTTATCAACTTTATCTTTTCAAAGAACCAGCTCTTGGTTTCATTGACATTTTTCTATTGCATATATTTTTTAGTCTCTATTTTATTTATTTCTGCTCTGATCTTTATTATTTCTTCTACTTACTTTGGGTTTTGTTCATTCTTATTTTTCTAGTTCCTTTAGGTGCAAGGTTAGTTTTTTTTTTTTTGACATTTTCTTGTTTCCTGAGAGAGTCTTGTATCACCATGAGCTTTACTCTTAGAACTACTTTTTCTGTATCCCATAGATTTTGGATTGTTGTGTTTTCATTTTCATTTGTCTCGAGGTATTTTTCATTTCCCTTTTTAATTTCTTCAATGACACATTGTTGTTTAGTGGCATAGTGTTTAGCTTCCATATGTTTGTGTTTTTTGGAGTTTTTTTCTTCTTGTGGTTGATTTGTAGTCTCATAGCATTGTGGTTGGAAAAGATACTTGATATGATTTCAGTTTTCTTAAATTTACTGAGGGGTGGAGTCAAGATGGCAGACTAGGGGGATGTGGATTTGCGTCTCCACGCAACTAGGGCACCTACCAGGCACTGGTGGGGGACCACGGACACCTAAGGGGTTGGAGGAACCTCCAGCGACTGGGTAGGACATGGGGCGTGGGGGGAGTGAAGGAGGAGGAGGAGTGGAGGTGGGATGGGACTGGCGCCCCTGAGGGGTGGCTGGGGGAGGGGAAGGGATCTCATGCCCGAAGGGGGAAACTGGGGAACCATTGGGAGGGCAGAGGATCAAAAGGGAGCACGGCCAAGTTTCCCCTGCCCACTTGGGCCCCTGGGAGCATGCTGAGATCCTGGGCCTGATCCTCTGCCCACCGAGGCCCCCTCTAGCTGTGCAGGTCCTGAGGGAGTGGGAGGGAGGGAAGGGGGAGCAAAAGTAAAGGCCAGATCTTGGGGACCGGCACCCCTGAGGGGTGGCTGAGGGAGGGGAGGAGTTCCTGCACCCAGCAGGACTCACCCATGGTTAGGGGTCCAGCAGGGATGGGGGAGACCCTGGGAGGGGAGTGTGGAGGAACGGACAGGAACACGGCCAATCCTTCCCCTGCCCACTTAGGCACCGGGGAGGCTGTTGGGCTTATGGGCCTAATCCTCTGCCCTCAGAGCCTCCTTCCTGCTGTGCAGAGCCCAATCCCTGACCCTACCCCCCCCACCCAGGGCCCTACCTCACACTCAGAGACCCCCCTCTGAGACCCCCTCCAACATGCTGGGCCCAAACCCCACACACACACACTCACCCAGGGCCCTACCTCCAAACTCCAAACTCCAGAGACCCTCCTTGGACATGCTGCCTCTCCCCTTCCATGCAGGTCCTAAGGAGAGGCCCCACCCCATGCTTGAACGTCACCCCACCTAGGCCCCACCACCAAGGCCTTTTCCAGTCCTGAGCGTAGGCCCCGCCCCACTCTCAAATGTCACGCCCCCACCTTATCTTTGATAAAGGAGACATGAATATACAATGGAGAAAAGACAACCACTTCAATAGGTGGTGCTGGGAAAACTGGACAGCTACATGTAAAAGAACGAAATTAGAACACTCCTAACACCATACACAAAAATAAACTCAAAATGGATTAAAGACCTAAATGTAAGGCCAGACATTATAAAACTGTTAGAGGAAAGCATAAGCAGAACACTCTATGACATAAATCACAGCACGATCCTTTTTGACTCACCTCCTAGAGAAATGGAAATAAAAACAAAAATAAACAAATGGGAGCTAATGAAACTTAAAAGCTTTTGCACAGCAAAGGAAACCATAAACAAGACAAAAAGACAACCCTCAGAATGGGAGAAAATATTTGCAAGCGAAGCAACTGACAAAGGGTTAATCTCCAAAATATACAAACAGCTCATGCAGCTCAATATCAAAAAAACAAACAACCCAATCCAAAAATGGGCAGAAGACCTAAATAGACATTTCTCCAAAGAAAATATACAGATTGCCAACAAACACATGAAAGGATGCTCAACATCACTAATCATCAGAGAAATGCAAATCAAAAGTACAATGAGGTATCCACTCACACCAGTCAGAATGGCCCTGATCAAAAAATCTACAAACAATAAATGCTGGAGAGGGTGTGGAGAAAAGGGCACCCTCTTGCACTGTTGGTCGGAATGTAAATTGATACAGCCGCTATGGAGAACAGTATGGAGTTTCCTTAAAAAACTAAAAATAGAACTACCATATGACCCAGCTATCCTACTACTGGGCATATACCCTGAGAAAACCATAATTCAAAAAGAGTCATGTACCCCAATGTTCATTGCAGCTCTATTTACAATAGCCAGGACATGGAAGCAACCTAAATGTCCGTCGACATGTGAATGGATAAAGAAGATGTGGCACATATATACAATGGAATATTACTCAGCCATAGAAAGGAACAAAACTGAGTTATTTGTAGTGAGGTGGATGGACCTAGAATCTGTCGCACAGAGTGAAGTAAGTCAGAAAGAGAAAAACAAATACTGTATGCTAATGCATATTTATGGAATTTTAAAAAGCGGTACTGATGAACCTAGTGGCAGGGCAGGAATAAAGACGTAGATGTAGAGAACAGACTTGAGGGCATGGGGGAAAGGGGAAGCTGGGATGAAGTGAGAGAGTGGCACTGACATATATACACTACCAAATGTAAAATGGATGGCTAGTGGGAGGCTGCTGCACAGCACAGGGAGATCAGCTTGGTGCTTTGTGACCACCTAGAGGGGTGGGATAGGGAGGGTGGGAGGGAGGCTCAAGAAGGAGGGGATATGGGGATATATGTATACATACAGCTGATTCACTTTGTTGTACAGCAGAAACTAACAGAACGTTGTAAAGCATTTATACTCCAATAAAGATGTGGAAAAATAATTTACGTAGAATTGATTTTTGGCCTAGCATATGATCTATCTTGTAGAATGTTCCATGCGCAGTTGTAAAGAATGTGTATTCTGCTGCTTTTGCACTGATAATCTATATATATTTATTAAGTCTATCTGATCTAATATGCTGTTTCAGACCAGTATTTTTTAATTGATTTTCTGACTGGATGACCTGTCCATTGATATAAGTGGGGTATTATGTACCGTACTATTATTGTGTTACTGTCAATTTCTCTTTTTGTTTGTTAATATTTGCTTTATGTATAGATGTTCATATGTTGGGCACATACATATTTACAATTGTTATATTTTCTTGTTGGATAGATCCCTTTATCCTTATGTAATGTGCTTCTTTGTCTCTTGTTACAGTCTTTTTGTTTTAAAGTCTATTTCGTTTGATATAATTATTGCTACCCTAGCTTTTCTGTTGTTTCTACTTACACGCAATACCTTTCTTCATCCCCTCACTTTCAGTCTTTGTGTCTTTAGATCTGAAGTGAGTCTCTTGTAGGCAGCAGGCAGCATAGAGATGGGTCCTTTTTTTTTTTTGGCCGCAATGCATGGCATGCAGGATCTTAGTTCCCTGATGAGGGATCAAACCTGCACCCCCTGCAGTGGAGCACAGAATATTAACCACTGGACTGCCAGGGTAGTCCCAAAGGTCCTTTTTTTTAAAAAAAAAAAAATCTAGCCAGTCTATGTCTTTCGTTTGATGCTTTTAAGCCACTTACATTTAAAGTAATTATTGATTGTGTGTACTTATTGCCATTTTGTTAATTGTTTTCAGGTTGTTTTGTAGTTGTTTTCGTTCCTTTTCTTCTTTTGCTTTCTTACTTTGTGATTTGATGAGTATCTTTAGTGTTATGTTTGGCTTTGTTTCTCTTTTTCTTTGTTAATATATGTTATGGTTTGTGGTTACCATGAGGTTTATATATAACAACATATATATATGATTATTTTTAGTTTATGATCTCTTAAGTTCAAATGCACTGTTACTCCTCTCCCAGGTTAATGTTTTGGACAACACAATTTATATCTTTTGTTTAGTGTTGTCTTTAACTACTCGTTGTGTATATAGATGATTATACGACTTTTGCCTTTTAACCTTTCTCTTGCTTTATAACTAGTTAAGCTACTACCTTTGCTGTATATTTGCCTTTGCTGATGGGACTTTTCCTGTCATATTATTCCTATTTGTAGTTGTAGTCTTTTCTGCTTAGAGAAGTCTCCTTAAAATTTCTTATAAAGTCAGCTTAGGAGTGCTGAACTTAGCTTTTGTCTTTTTGTAAAACACTTTATGCCCCCTTTAAATCTGAATGATAGCCTTATGGGTAGGGTATTCTTGGTTGTAGGGTTTTTGGTTGTTGTTGTTGTTGTTGTTTTTAAATCACTTTAAATATATTGTGGCATGCCCTTCTGGCCTGCAAAGTTCCTGCTGAGAAGTCAGCTCACAGCCTTATAGGAGTTCCCTTGTATACAGTTTCTTTTCCCTTGCTGTTTTTTTAAAATTATTCATTTATTTATTTAGCCACACCAGGTCTTAGTTGCAGCATGCAGGATCTTTAGTTGCAGCACGTGGGCTCTTTTAATTGTGGCATGCAGGCTCTTAGTTGCGGCAGGTGGGATCTAGCTACCTGACCAAGGATCGAACCTGGGCCCCCTGCATTGGGAGCACAGAGTCTTAAACACTGGACCACTAGGGAAGTCCCTCCCTTGCTGCTTTTTATATTCTTTCTTTATCTTTAAATTTTGCCATTTTATTTACAAAGTGTCTTGGTGTGGACCTCTTTGGGTTGATCTTGTTTGACACTCTATGTACTTCATGGATCTGGTTGTCTGTTTCCTCTCCCAGGTTAAGAAAGTTTTCAGCTGTTGTATTCTTCAGTATGTTCTCTGCCCCTGTCTCTCTCTCTTCTCCTTCTGGGACCCTTATAATGCAAATGTTGGTAAGCTTGATACCATTCCAGAGGTTTCTTAAACTGTTCTCATTTTTAAAAATTCTTTTGTCTTTTTTCTGTTCAGATTGAGCAATTTCTACTACTCTGTCTTCCAGTTAACTGTTTCATTCTTCTGTTTCATCTAATCTACTTTGATTCCTTCTAATATACTTTTTTTTTGTTATTATATTCTTCAGCTTCTTTTGGTTCTTCTTTATATTTTCTAACTCCTTGTTGACATTCTCACTTTGTTCATCCATTCTTCTCTTGAATTAGTTAAGCATCTCTATGGTCATTACCTTGAACTCTTTGTTGGGTAGATTGCTTGTCTCCCTTCATTTAGCTTTTCTTGGGTTTTATCTTGTTCCTTTGTTTTGAAAATATTCTGCTGTCACCTCACTTTGCCTGATTCTGTTGTTCTTTCTATGTATTAGGTAGGTTGGTTATATTTCCCAGTCTTGAAGAAGTGGCCTTATGTAGAAGATTGCTCATGGGGCCCAGCAGCACACTCACCGCTGTTCGCCAGAGCTATATGCTCTAGGGGTACCCTCTGTAGGCTGTGTGGGCCCTTCTGTTGTGACAGGATCAACTACTGTGAGTGCACAGGTAGGCATGGCTGACTCCTAGTTCAACTGGTTGCCAGGCACTGCCAAGTTCAGAGGCTACCGGCAGCTGGTGGGTGGTGCCAGGTCCCCATTTGGCTGGTTGTGGGGCTCCTGGGGGTCCTGAGGCTAGTACCAGCCCACTGGTGGTCAGAGCTGGGTACCAGGGGTGCTGGCTGCTGGGCCCAGGGGTCTCAGAGTAGGTGTTGGCCTGCTGGTGGGCTGGGCTGTGGCCTGAAGGGTCCTGGGGCTGGTGCTGGCCCACTGGTGGGTGGATTCAGGTCCTGGGACCTTTGTTGGGTAGAGCTGGGTCCCAGGGTGACTGGGAGCTCAGAGGAGCCTACAGCTACTATTGGCCTTCTGGTGGGAGGGGCTTCCTCCCAACATGACTAGCTTTTTGACCTGGGGGGGTCCTAGAACTGTTGCCAACCTCCTGTTGGGTGGGGCTGGGTTTCGGCACTAATAAACTAGAAGGAGGACTCCAAAATGCCACTTGCCAGCACCGCTGTCCCCGTGGCAGAGCGAGCTCCCCAGAATGGCTGCTGCCCGTGTCTGTATCCCCATGGTGAGTCCTCTTTGCCTCCTGCTCTCTGTGAGTCTGTCTGTGATTAGCACATCGGTCTGACCTAGGCTCTTTTCAAATTACTGCTTATGCCTTGGGTCTTGGAATTTATGGGATTTTGTTTGAGCCCTTTAAGAGTGAAATCTCTATTTCCAGCAGTCCTTCAACTTTCCTGAAAGCAAGCTCCACTGGCCTTCAAAGTCAAATGTTCTGGGGCTCATCTTCCTGATGCAGGACCCCCAAACTGGGGTGCCTGGTGTAGGGCTCAGGTACTACAATTGTGATTATCCTCTTGGTTGTGGGTCACCTACCCAGGGGTGTGGGTCTTGACTATCCCACCTCTTACCTACCCCTCTCACCTATCTTGTGGTTCCTCCTTTATCTTTTTTTTTTTTTTTGCGATACACGGGCCTCTCACTGTTGTGGCCTCTCCCGTTGCGGAGCACAGGCTCCAGACGCGCAGGCTCAGCGGCCATGGCTCACGGGCCCAGCCGCTCCACGGCACGTGGGATCTTCCTGGACCGGGGCAAGAACCCGTGTCCCCTGCATCGGCAGGTGGACTCTCAACCACTGCGCCACCAGGGAAGCCCGTCCTCCTTTATATCTTTAGTTGTAGAAGATCTTTTCTGCTAGTCTTTGTGTTGTTCTCATCAATATGTGCTCTGTAAATAGCTGTAAGTTTGGTGTGCTGGTGGGAGAAGGTGAGCTCAGGGTCTTCCTACTCTGCCATCTTTGCCACTCCCCATTTGCAGTGTGGTCTTCCTTGCCATCTGCTGGGTTGCAGATGTTCCAGCTCTAAATTCCATCACAGTAGCTGCTTTCTTATACCCCTTCCAATTCCAACCATCAATACTTGGGTTGCTTTAGAATGTCAACATGAATAATGCATAGAATTCTGCTTGGGAAGCCAAAGTTCACTGGCCACTGACCCCAGGAGAAGTTTTCCCTTTCCAAGTTGTCCCAATTTCAGTTTTTCAAGATCATCAGTAAACATTTATTAAGTAAGAACCTACTGTATCTTAGATCTTTTTCTAGGCACCAGTGGTTCAGAAAGAAATGAAACAAGGTCTCTGATGTTGAAGAATTTATTTCAGAAGAAAGACCTATCATACATATTGACAATGTAATGAGTGCTTAGCTAGTGTAATGAGTGCTTAAAGAGAATTTTGTTGGAGTATAAAGGGGATACTAATTCTATCCTTCCTGGTAGACATTTGAAAGGCATCATATGGAAATAGGTGTCACCGTGATACCATTGCTGGAGGGAGCCATGAACTAAGGAATATGGGTGGCTTATACAAGGAATGGAAAAGGCAAGCTGGAAAAGGCAAGGAATGGATCCTCTCCTGGGGACTCCAGAAGTAAACAAACCTGCCAACACATTGACTTTAGTCAAATGATACTGATTTTGGACTTTCGACCTTCAGAACTGTAAAATAATAACTTTGTGTTGTTTTAAGCTACTAAGTTTGTGGTGATTTGTTACAGAAGGAATAGGAAACTAATACAATTACCATAAATGGTGGTATAACTTTACAGAGTAGTGTATAAATATCTGGGAAGTGAGTCATGTGTAGTTTAAAATTAATTCAAGTCATTCTCATATTTCTTCTTAAGGAAGCTTGTTTCTACCTACTCTTCTTCCTCCACTTCTTTTGGGAATCACTGCAGAGGGTAGAAACAAGATTACCTTTTTACAAGGATAAACGGAGAATATAAGCCTCAAACACACTGTTTTACATATTCCTGTTGCTTCAAGGTCTTAAGTAAGATGACTTAAGAGCATTCTGGGAACTGCTAGGGTTTGGGACTACCTTCATCATCAGCCTAGCAAATACCACTGTCTAACAGGATTTTCTCTGACTGCCAGACAATATACTCTAAGTTAGTTGAAACCTATAGACTTTAAACTTAAAGCTGGATAATGTAGTAGGGTTTAGTTCTAGGCATTAGTGCTGTATTTGAAATGAAGAAGCGTGACGGATGGGTTATTTTGTGCCAGAGCAACCCAACACCTGAATTCATGGTCACTCTGAGAACTAACCTCACAAATATAGGCCCTCATGGTGATCAGTCCAGCAGGCAATAAAAATGCTGGCAATAGAGAATGTTTTTCAACCCACAGCCTTTTTTAAACAACCCACTCACCTCTCCTTCTCCACTGGTAGTATGTTCTCTATTATGCCTGGAGTACTTAGACACCATGACACTTAACTCCCTCTTTGGATATGGATCTCCCCCACCGTTTTTCTACCTTGATCTGAAGATAAGAGGTAGAATTAAATATCAGAAACTTTCTGTGAAACTGAGAGGAAAAAAAAACTGTTCCCCCTCCACCTCTCAAAGAAGAAAAGATTCCTTTAATCACATAAATTCCAAATCCATTGATTTGTTTCTTAAAGCATAACTAGATAAGTCTTGGAAAATCTAATTGCTGCAGTATAGTGATCTGCCTTGATGGGCTGCTTCTAGACTTTGGGTTCCATAAACCTCATGTATGCATTTTAAGGACAAATTACTTAACTCAGTGTTTAGTCTTCTAAGTCATGCTAAAAAAAGAGGTAAAGCAAAGTTCAAGAACTCCTATCATTGTATGGTGGGAAAAATTCCTGGAAAAGTTTCTGTTCCATAAACAGAAGTACTATCCCTGCTGTTGGGAAACTCTGAGATCAGTAGAAAATTGTTCAAATTTCCAAGCTAGAAAAATTCCATTTAAAACAAATAGCTACATAACCTTATAAACTTAGAAATAAGCCTGAGATGTAAATAATAATGGTTTAAAGAAAAGCCAGTGAAAACAACAGGAAAGAGAAAAGTTATTTTTTACAGGATTTTTCACCTCCCAAACTCTGTGAAGAAGAAAGAACCTCAGCATGGCAAAAATCATTAATGTGTGAAAGCAAAAAAGAATAAAAAAGAATTATGAAACCAAGTAGTTTGAAAATAGACAAGATTTTAAAGAAGAATAGAATCAGGAGATAGACTGGGATTCAATAAATTGACAAAATAGAATTTTGACTATAACCCTGGGGATTGGATTGAATGTGAAAGAATCAGAAGTTGTGCTTGAATAAACAAATTATAGCAACCAGATGGAAGCAACTGTAAGTATTCTAAATTCCAAATAATATCTAGAGACTTTTTATTGTTCAGTGGAAATTGTAGTAAGCTGTGCTTCAATGGGTCCTGTCAGGCCAGACTGAAAACAACTTTTCTCTCAATACCGATGTTGAAAACACATATCTGAAGGTAAATTTTTGCTACTATTAACTAAAAGATCAAGAAGTATTTCTTTTTCAGTGACCATGAGCTCAGAATTCCTGGGGCACTTTCTTTAGTAATCATTGTTAGTAAGATATCGATAATGGGGACTACTTGTCTGATAATTTTGTGATACCAGTGATAACTACTGCATCACAATACTTGCAGCTATTTTAGAGAAAACAATATTCTGAATGCAAATTGGAATCTACATTATATACAGATTAGATTACGTGTGAATAATAGCACTCAAATGGCCCCTATTAGCATAAGTACTGTTCTTTTCCACGTCATTTTTAACCTTTCAGTAAAAATGAAGATCATCTTGTAATATAGTTTAAGTCAGCCTTCTTTGTAGTTCTCCTTACTTTTCCAAACATGTTTAATGCTGATATATTTTTCTTAATTCTCTTGGTTACTACAGAAATAGGGTTGTTTTGTCTCCAAGCCTTGGAACCCATTTCTGGCTTTCGCTTGCTGTATATCATCTTGAAACCATGCAAATCCAGTTTAGCCATATGCCCCTGACTTCTGATCACAGACATGTTTTGCATAGGGTACATTTTTTTTTTTTTGTCCTGGGCTTATAGTGCTCTGTTTAATAACTGAATGATTTTATATTCTTGCTTTGGTACCTTCTTTACCTCCTTCTTTCCCATATGATTTATGCCTTAGCTTAATTATCTCTTTAAAATTTGATTTCTCATCTTCATTATGCTTTCCTCAACCTACCCAAAATTATCACTAACCTTGGTAGATTCACCTCTTCAGCCTACACCTTCTAATTATGATAGTGGCAAAGATGAATGCTTGAAAGGGGAAATCAGTTTTTGTTTTCTTTTTTTCCTAGAGGAAGGTTGTTTTAAGTATGCTTTCAGAAAATTTCTCTTTCTAACAGAAACATGGCAATAAAAATTACGTAAGGCATTCCTCATAGCAGGATCTAATGTTTTTAGTTAAAAAAAATTACGATATGGGGCTTCCCTGGTGACGCAGTGGTTGAGAGTCCGCCTGCCGATGCAGGGGACACGGGTTCATGCCCTGGTCCGGGAAGATCCCACATGCCGCGGAGCAGGTAGGCCCGTGAGCCATGGCCGTTGGGCCTGCGTGTCCAGAGCCTGTGCTCCCTAATAGGTGAGGCCACAACAGTGAGAGGCCCGCGTACCGCAAAAAAAAATAATAATAAAATAAAATAAAAATTATGATAGGACGTATGAAAGATAAAGCTGTCACTGTGGGGTGGGTACTGGGCACTAGGCTGTATGTGTCAGTGGGTGAGTAACGTCTGTACCAAGCCAGAGAAGACACTGAGAAGTAACCTTGGGTTGTCATTGGTCTTGGGGCAAATTGGAGTTGCCACCAGCTGTGGCTAAAAATATTGAGATATGTGGTAATTCCCTTCCTTAAGTGAAAGATTCGAATTTGCAAAGACAAGGGCAGGTAGCCAAATTCAGCCTCAAGAAAACAGAAAGGGGATGGCCTCCCAAAAAAGTGAGTTTAGGAAAGTGAACCGAGAGTAAATGCATAGAATGCAATGTAACCAAAGTAAAGAACTTCCTACACTTAAAAAAGTATGTCATGTATTATATTGAGCAAGTGGTATGGAATCTGAAAGTTCTAGCCAAATAGCTAAAACCTATGCTGTATCCAAACAATTATAAAAGGGTCAGCATGTAGCATAATAATAATAATAATAAAAAAATTTAAGCATGCCTGATTCTTTATCTTTAGCAAAAATTACCAAATCATCTTGAAAAGGGATTTGTGATTATTAAGGACGTATCTTTGCTATACATACTGAAATTAATTATATGTGTGTATCAGTCAGAATCCTAGAAGGAAACAGAATTAACTTCAGGTGGTTAAAATGAGAATACTTCAAAAGAGGACTATGTAAATCGGTGTGAATTGTTGCCTAAGAAAATAAACAAAGAATGATGAGATACCCAGAGACTAACAACAATGGGCAGCTGCTACCATAACCAGAGGCAACTAAAACAATGCAGGCACCGTCACTTGAAGAGAACCACAGTCAAGGAGGGACAAAGCTACTGCCAGAGATGTAATGTCAAAGAGGGAAGAAATATCCCAAGTTTTATATTTTCTGTGCTCTAGTTTCCTGTCAGTATCTCCTCTAGGTCAGTTCCTTCCTCAAGCTGGTCAGTGGATAAGCCTAGCGTAAATAGATCATCCTTAGAACTCAGCATCTTGGGGCATGGAACATATCAGAGAAGCTGAATAATGGATCTGAGTAGAGGAAACACCTAGTAAAATATGGACCTTATTTGACTCCTTAGTAAATTTGTGTGATAGACTGAATCACTGGTCCCATATTAGTCTTATAAATCCACTTTCAAGCTCACCTTTCCACTTCTTCACTTTGAGCTTGGCCATGTAATTTACTTTGGCTAATGTTAGCAGATGTGGTACAAACAGAGGCTTAAACCTTCTTGCACAGTATGGCTTGCCCTCTTGTACTTTTGCTGTTGCCAGGAAACTATGCTCCAGTAACCCTTTAGCTTGGGTCCTCTGCCACCCTCTCAAAAAATGACCTATGGAGCAGAGTCCTACAACCAACCCACAGACTTGTAGCCTGAAACAGAGCTTTTCCAGTTGACCTGTAAATGTGAGAATAAATTGTTGCTTTTTTAAGCCGCTGAATTTTGCAGTGGTTTGTTACACAGCAATTCTGCGCAGCTGACCAATGTAGCATGCACGGTGCTCATTCCATTATTACCCTTTAAAAATTCTGCGTTATTAAAATGGTACTTCAGATCAATCGAAAGATAGAACTATCTGAAACTGAGAGAGCCCAACTGATTCTGTGGTCATTATCTAGTACTATCCTGGTGTCCACTCTTAAATACTAACTTTAATTCAGAAGATGGGATACTGAATATTATAAAATCAGTGCCCTGATAGAGACTTGTCTTGCATGAATTATTGGAGAAACCCTTTTTAGTCTTTTTTCTACTTGTATACTTTATTTTCTTTTCTTTATATAACATTTTAAAAGAATATTTATTTATTTATTTATTTTTGGTTGCGTTGGGTCTTCGTTACTGCTTGCGGGCTTTCTCTAGTTGCAGCGAGCAGGGGCTACTCTTTGTTGCGGTGTGCGGGCTTCTCATTGCAGTGGCTCCTCTTGTTGCGGAGCATGGGCTCTAGGTGCATGGGCTTCAGTAGTTGGTGGCTCGCGGGCTCTAGAGCACAGGCTCAGTAGCTGCGGCACACGGGCTTAGTTGCTCCGCGGCATGTGGGATCTTCCTGGACCAAGGCTCGAACCCGTGTTCCCTGCATTGGCAGGTGGATTCTTAACCACTGCTCCACCAGGGAAGTCCTAAAAAGAATATTTAATATACATGTAAGGTATATACATAACAGTATAATGGATTTCTAGAACCCCCTTCCCAGTGCATGTACTAGAACGTTTTCAATATTGAGTCTATCTATGTGTTCTCCCCTATTCTATGCCCCTGTCTTTCCGATTGGTGAAAATTATATCATACTGGACCTAGTCTTTGGATAGTTGAAAAAAAATTTGTGTCTAAAATTCATCGATAGTGTTCTTTGTTGCTCTACTTTATTCCTTTTTATTGTATAATATTCAGTTGGGTTTATATATTGTACTTTATTTGGTAATTTTCTTGTCAATGGATATTCCCAAACTCTACCTTCTGTGGGCATAATGTTGTATAAGTGAGGATAGTCACATGGCAAGAAGAGGTATAATTTAACTTACTGGTTAGTATCATTCCACCACAATGTGCAAGATTTTGGTTACCAATTTCAGGAAATGTGAATTATTCTAGTAAGAGTTCTTGGACTCATTTGACATCAATTTTGAGTACCTTACTCTCTCAAATTATAGTAAATCTAATAAGATTGGTATCAGAAGCAGATAAAAAATCTAGCTTTTGAGAGATCAGCTACATTTACCAAAGGAAATAAATTAGCATTTATTTAACACTTACTAGGACATAAAATTTACCCCTGCTGTGATGAAACACTCTTAATGGGTACAGAATACATGTTAATATTTATACAATTGAGGGAGCTATTTTCAGCTTGTACTCCAAGGGAACATGACCCTTTCAACAAAGATCCCTAATCGTTGCCACAGTGCAGTACAATCCAATGGAAAGTAAAATACAGATACTTTACAGAAAGCTCAAGCTCACTTTAAAAAGAGAGACAATGAGGCTATCACAAAACTTAACCATTTCTATTAACCAGCAAGACTGATATTTTGAACAGCAAGTTAGAGGAAGGCAAAACCTTCAGTAGAGATCAGCTGATACAAATTCAGAAACAAAGGCTCTGTTTGAGATAATGCATAAAAACTCTGCAGTTAACCAAAAGAATCCTGCAATAATAAATAGCTCTCCTAACCATGGTAGTTTGGAGCAAGATAATGTGGGACCCTCTGAAAAGAATCTTTTTATGTTCAATAATAAGAAAAAAAGCGAAGTTCACACGCACAAAAATATCAACATTTTATTCATCTGATGGAAGCAAGATTAACATTATAATCCTTCTGTATATCATTTATCCTTTATAGTCTGTCATTCGTATACACACACACACACACACACACATATATATATATATTTATACTTGAATTTTAAAAATTCAGTCCACTCACTCTCAAAAAACACTTTAGTCACATTCATAAGTACCCAAGTTAAAAAAAAGTCTCTAGATATCAAAATATATTTACACATGGACGGACCGGGTGAACACATCTTGATTATTAGAGATGAAGTTCTGGTGCTCGTTGTGGGAATACTTAGGTAAGTATCCCATCTTACACAGTACCATTCCTACGCAGCTTAACTCTCTCTGATATACCACAAATGTGCTAACGATGTCATATAGCTAGTCAGGAGCAGACGCCACAGAGCTTCAAACCATTGGTTTAGTTCTTTTTCTTGCACATCCTTCTGTCTAAATTCCCATCCCAATTAACAACATCTGCTAAAATAAAATGTTGAGACCCTTTGCTCCTAAATCTGTGTGTCTATTTACCTTAGGTAGCTTGAATGATCACCATGCTAATTAAGATAAAGTTACTTCCAAAGAGAAAAACTGTACTTTAACCCCAACTAGCTATCTCTAAACTCTATGCTGTTGGTCACAACATAGATGGAGTGAGCGATTATGAATGGATGAGAGCATATCCACAATCATTAGAGGAAAACCAACTCTAATATATTCATATTGCTGTTAGACAATCTGCATCATCTTTGTATGCAGAGTTGTGCATTACATTCTATGACGATCTTTGCCAAGGACAATTAAAAGTCTTAAGTATATGAGGGGTTATTGTACCAAGGATGCTGGTAAATTGCCAGCCATCTGGCAATGATGAAATGAGCTTAAATTTTAGCTGATGGGATTTAGGGTGCTCATGATCATTGCTAATATTGATGGAACATTCCTGGAGTATGGATTGGTGGATAAAAGATGTTGGAAAACATACTGATGTGGGATTAGAGGCACTGGCACTATAACAGGTTTCCAAGGGAGACTTGTAAATCTCCTCTCCAGGAAATTGTTGATGGATACCTTCCAGTCTGGCATAGTGAAAGTCTGTCCTGCCTCAATTAGAAGTGATGATCAAATGTCTAGAGGTCCCTTCCAAACCTATGACAGAGAACTAAACTCAAGACAACACAGAGAACAAAGCATGTGTCAAATAAATTTTTTGTATCCTTCTTAAAGCTTCTCTATTACCTGTAGCAACAGATGACTCTGAGCACCAGTTATATGAATAAAATAAATCATCTCACAATTAACTAGGGTGTATATTGCATGTAGTTATCCTGACAGCTATTATCCTTGTCATTTAATCATGATTTAAACTACATTAAAAAAAAGCAAAACAGATCTGGTAGTAAAAATCTTGTAGTGATTACAGTGTTTTTCTATGGGGTCCTGTGGAATGATGGTGATGATTTTACAGGATAAAATTCTATGGGGAGTTCTTGGCACATGAAAGAGTAAGCACGTAAGACTTCTCTAATAAATCTTTCCCTTCCCTGTACTTGATTTAATAGGAGGGTCTGGTTCTACTTTAGTCTGGCATCACATTTCACACACTATAGAAACTTTAACAGCAGCCCTTTTAAAAGAGCACTCATACCCGGAACTGTTTTGCTCTCCCATTGCTTCCATCTCAACTCAGATCTTTCATTGTTTCCTTTCCTTTTGACTACTTTGGTTCAAGGGTTGTTTTATTACCTTGAAAGCACATTATATCATCTGGAAAACAGGTACCATGCTGACTCCACTTCTGCTGAAATATGCTATATTGCACTTACTCGGCATTTCCCTCCCACTGTTTCAAACAAGCCTTTGCGACTACAGATCAAGACTTTTAAAGTTCACTTCCTGAATTGTAAGCAGCTCATTGAATGTTTTCCAGGCTTCGAACATGCTGTTGCAAAGAAACAGTGAAGCTTTTAATGCTTGAAAAGCAGCAGGGGTTCATTTCTTTAATGGAGAAAATTCAAATTTGCAGTCCCAGCTTGGCAACATGGGGTGTCACATTTCCCACAATCTGTTGTGAGGCCGGCAGGTGTAACAACCCTGCCACATGTCTAAATGAACATAACTGCTCCTCCTATATGCTGCAGAGTTAAGAGTTTATCTTCCTCTGTTCCATTTTCTTGCTACAAATCATTTTCAGAATCCCATTTAGAAGGCTGTACTGCAATCCAGCATTTCTGCTTTGTTTTCTTCTCATTGTGTATCTCCTGATATTCCTGACCATTCACAGGTGAACCAAGTATCATTCCCATGCATTGAATGAAACTGTATCACATTTAAACACAGACCAGAAATCAAATCTCAGCTTTCAAAAGAATACTACAGATATTGTTTCTTTTAACTCACTACTATCTCATCTTTTACCTCAAGCTACACAGCAGATAATAAGGCATTGGTAGTACAATCAGGATGTTTAGAATCAGAAGACCAAGAACAGAAATAGCTTGGTCAGCTGCTTTCTGTGTAAGCTTCCTAACTTTTCAAAGCTTCAGTGCTCTTCTCTGTAAAATAAGACACAAATTGGGTTAGTATGAGGAATAAATGAAATTATTTCATCTATCTATCCAATGAGCCACTCAGCAAACATTTATCAAGGACCAGTTCACTCTATGGATCAGACTAATGGGTATAACAATAGATAAAACAAAATACTGATCCAAAGTGAAAAGCACTTAATCATAAGACATTTGACTTTTTTCAGATGTCGCTATTACAACCTAAGGTGGGAGTTCAGAGCTAGCTAAGTAGTCAAAAAGCAGTATAGATAATCTCACCATTTGTAATCATAGACAATAAGCATGTACTGATGTAGGAACTATAAAAGTATGAAATTTGCAGAAAATTGTATCTCTCTTGTAGTAGAGATTCTGCAAAAAAAAATCTGATGTAAAAAAACCCAACAAACAACATTATTTTTTCTTGTTTCAATCTTAAGAAGATACAAAAAACAGTTTGTGTGAGTCAAATTATTGTTTATAATGGCAGATAATGTTTACAAAATTACATTGTTGCTTTATTTTCAATCCTGTATAAAGCAGCCTAGATTTATCAAATAAATGGAAAGAAATGTATCTTCAATCTTCAGTTGTATCAAAGGGAATTTTAATGTAATTCCATGTGTCTTCCTTCACAATGAGGGTGTAGCTCAGAAAAATCAAGGCAAACTTATTAAACAGCTGTTGGACCCAGTCCTGTGCAAAGCCTTGTGGGAGAGGTTAGATTAAGTGGAAGCACAGATTTTGCCTTTAGATAGTTTACAAGCTATTTGAGAGAAGTAGGCTTGACTTACATGAAACAACTAAAATACTGTGTTATGTATTAAGGTAGTACACAAAATTCATTAGATTTACCATAAGTATTCCAAAATACTTATACAATAAAAAATGATCATTGTAAAATAGAAATTTCAAGGACTTTCTCTAAAGGATAAATTCTATAAGCAATTCAAATACGGGACCAATGTTTTAGTCCCCTTTCGTTTTCCCTAGAACTGGGTTCAAATATATATGTGTGTGTGTGTGTGTGTGTGTGTGTGTGTGCACACATGTGTGTATATGGTATATACATTAGCATGAATAAACCTCAAAAACAAAATATTAAAGGACACATACAATATAATGACTTCTTATATCATGTAAATATATAAATTCTGTATATTAATCATGAATGTATACACGTATAGTCAGTATATAAACCAACAAGGAATGGCATGTGCCAAATTCAGAAGAGTGATTACCTCTGCTGTTGAAGGGGAATGAAATTGGAGACAAGTATATATAGGGGCTTAAATTTTGTCAGCAACTATTTTTTCTTCAGCTAGGTGGTAGATATGTTTTTTAAAATACTATCATCTAGGGCTTCCCTGATGGTGCAGTGGTTAAGAATCCGCCTGCCAACGCAGGGGACACGGGTTCGAGCCCTGGTCCGAGAAGATCCCACATGCCGCAGAGCGACAAAGCCTGTGCGCCACAACTACTGAGCCTGCACTCTAAAGCCCATGCTCCTAGAGCCCGTGCTCCGCAACAAGAGAAGCCACTGGAATGAGAAACCCACTCACCGCAACAAAGAGTAGCCCCTGCTCATTGCAACTAGAGAAAGCCTGCAGGCAGCAACGAAGACCCAACGCAACCAAAAATAAATAGATAAATTTGTAAAAAATAAATAAAATACTATCATCTATATTTGTAAGAGTTAGTTTATAATTCGAAAACTGACAATACCATAATGAAAGTGGTGCTTTGAAAATAGTAAGTTGAACTTGTTATACAAAATGGATTGAGTGGGAGTGATAGGAGAAAAGGCAATAAAGATACCTGTTGAGAGGTTACTATAAAGATTTCCTTTATTGCCGCTGGATTTCCTGCTATTTCTATGACCTTTCTAAACAATGCTTTGCTCAGAACTTCACTTGAAGTTAATCGTCAGTAGAGTATTTTTTCAACAACGTATGTAAACTTAAAACTCATTGACCTTATTATTAATAATTAGCCCCATTCAATTGAAATTGTATTTGTGGGGCTTCCCTGGTGGCGCAGTGGTTGAGAGTCCGCCTGCCGATGCAGGGGACGCGGGTTTGTGCCCCGGTCCGGGGGAATCCCACGTGCCGCGGAGCAGCTGGGCCCGTGGGCCATGGCCGCTGGGCCTGCGCGTCCCGAACGGGAGAGGCCACAGCGGTGAGAGGCCCGTGTACCGCAAAAAAAAAAAAAAAAGAAATTGTATTTGTTTACCTGATAAAACTGGCAGTGCTTAATATCTTAAGGGAGACAGAGGCAAAGTGGTGGGCTTTAGGGAGAAACTTAATCTCACTTGATTCTGTAAAATTATTTGCAGATAATAAATAAAATATTACCATTAAACATTCAATAATTTTGCTCTACGTATTGGCATGTCGGGCCAACATTGTCAAAAAATATCTTCACTTGTGAAATTAATTCATTCTTAATTTGTGGGTTATATTATTAATATTCTGAAAACTGATGAAATAAGCAAGACATGTAAGCATCTCTTGGAAAAAATGAAACATTTCATTCAATGAATATATTAAAAATTGTAATTTTCAGGTGTTTCTGCTATTAGCCTTCCTAATTAGTCTCATTAGTTATATTTATGAATGGTTTTTACATATTACTAATTATATTAAGTTTGATAAATATTACATAATCAATTATCAAAATTCAGTGATTTAAACCTCACCAAAAATTAATAAATAATGAAATCAAACAAAGGGATAATTCTTGAGTAATTGGTTTATACTCTGGATTATTGTCACTGAGGCCTCTTATCTATGTCAACTTTTCTATGTTAAGCCAATTTCCACATTATGGAAAACAACTGTCTCTTCTTATTAGCTACTGTTGACGTTGTTGGTGGTGTAATTTATATTTTAAGCCTATCAAAATAGAGCACCAGAAAAAGCAAATGTAGTTTTATATTTAGTGCATATACCTGATGCAGTTCAGCATCTAATATAAATTACTTTGGAACGATCAGCTCTTTTGGATAGATTGCAGAGCTGTTTCCCTATTTAATTTTCCTCTATGATTTTAGAAAAAGTCCAAAGTGGTGATGATATATGTCAAAGTAATTTCCACGGTGCCTAAGAGCTAGTCAACACTTGGAAACTTACTTTTATGTGACGAAGTGAAATACAGTTAAGATGTTATGAAAAATGATGATGATAAGGGTGATGATGATGGTTTGAATGCTGAAATTGAATTGTAATTGGATATCTGGATCAAATTAAAGACACGTTTAATTACAGACTTTCACTTGACCAATTGCTTAATTTTCTATATTAAAAAAACAATTTAAATAATTGTGGATAGATAATGAGAAGCAAATCCTCATATAAAGCAGAATAATGTGGAGGTAAAGAGCATGGACATGGGGACCAAACTCCCAGGGTTTTATCCTTGGTTCTGCCACTTAGGCTATATGACTCTCGGCATGCTACACAGCCTTCTCATGCCTCAGTTTCTTCATATGTAAAAGAAGGATAACGATAACATCTCCCATATAGAGTTGATTTGAGAATTAAATGGCTTAATATCTGTAAAGTACTTAAAATAGTGTCTGTCGTGTAGTAATTACCAAATATACATTTGTTAAATAAGTAAATTCACATTTAATACAAACAACTAGTATGGATAAAACTAATGTTGAGATTATGGGTCCTGGTGTTAAGCAGGCTATTGAACTCTACATATTCATTTTCCATTGGCTTTCATGCCTTCCCTCAGTTTCCTGCTTCTCCAAGTTTGGATGTAAACTTCATAGATTAGCAATAGAGGGATTTAAAGGATAAGTAATTACTATATAGCTAAATACTTCTTGCCTTTATTCCAACATAGGTTTCTAGGAAGCATAATTAATAATATTATTTTCCTTTCTCCATCATAAAATACGTAATCAACAGCTGGCATATAACATTTCTTATCAAGTGGGAACACTAAACTATTACCTACTTAATTTTTTAAATGAAAGAATCGTTAAAATTGTATTGTCTTTAACAAAATTTCCTCTTCTACATAGAGGAGTTTATCAAATAGATATGTCCTCTTATACTTGGGGTATCAAGGGGAATTGTGTAATCAATCAGGTAGAATGGCCTGTGTTGCTGAGTTTACGCTCACAAACTGACTCTTAATTTGGCATCATGGATGCTTTTTCCTTAGCGCTTAGGTCTTAAGTCAAGATTTGCAGGAATGGGGCATCTGATAGTTTCTCCCATGGTTTCTTCAGCTTCCCCATGTGTACATGTTATAAAAACTAATTATTCAGTCATAGTTAATGTGCCAATTGCTGTTTAAAGTATTTCCCATATATTAAATCATCTTCATCTTCATTGAAACCTTTACAAATATCTATTATTATTATTATTGCTATTATTCCAATTTTACAGATGAGAAAATTGTTACAAAGAACAAGTTAAGTAACTTGTTCCAAAATCATAGAGAAAATAATACAGCTGGTATTTAAATCTGGGCAGTTCAACTTCAGAGCTATGCTTTTAACCATTAGAGTTTACTATCTCTCCCACATTATATGCATTGGAAGGGAGGAAGGAAGGAAGGAAGGAGGGAAGGAAGGGGGGAAAGAAGGAAGGAAGGAAGGGAAGGAAAAGAAAGGGAGAAGGTAGGAGGGGAGAAAGAAACGGGAGGGGGGAGAGAGAGAGAGAGAGTGTGTGAGAGCGAGCGCAGGGACAGTAAATTAAGTCTTGTGAATTTCTCTGCATGTTTTTTCTCTATTCACTTTTATGAAATAAAGGACAATGGTGTTGAAACACAATGTTTACCAAGCCAAATACAACTAGTATCCACAACAACAACAAAAAAGATGCAACCAGCAATACTCAGCTTTTGGAGTGGTTGCACCAAAGCCCATCTTTGGGAACTGGCGTGGGAGTACTTGGTTGAAGGTAGATGTATACAGCTATCACCATTCCTAACATCATAATGACACAGACGTTCGACCTCATAGTCAATGTATTTTATTTTTTAATACAAAATAGTAAATCAGGCTTGCAAAAGGTAGGTAAACATACTTACATGATTTTTCTTTCAGTATCTTCTATATTTCATATTATTGATCCCTACAATATTATACCATCTTTTAGCAGCCTAACTTTATTACTTTAAAGGCTTGAGGATATATACTTTATTGCATTATCAATAAGTATTGAAAGTCATAAAAGTGTTTTCTTTAAATGAGTTAAGCAGTCAAGTATCTATAACATGAAATATTTGTTTGAGACAATGTAGTTCATTTATTTTTTAATTTCTTTTTAAATTTTTTAGAAACATCTTTATTACAAGTTTTTTTTAAACACTTCATTATGTGAATGATAAAATGAATATCACTTATAAGCTTCTGTTGGCAACTGGCTCTTCTTTTAATATGTCTTTTCTTTAACTTGTAGCCTTTACTGATTCTTCAGTCTTGACCCATGGCAAGGCATAACTTGGCAAAATAATTAAGATTCCTTATAATAACTTATCTTTGTTCTTACAAAGAACTCTATTATATGAGAGAGTGTGCTATCATTTAAAAATATACCAGATGTATTCCATACCAAAAAGTTTTAAGACACATTGTCTGTTCCCTTTTCCTTATTTTTACGGGGTATGGTTTAAAAACTATATAGTTTAAAAACTGAAAGTGACCAGAGTTACCTAGTTTAATTCCCTGATATTTTGAAATAAGGAAACTGAGTTCTAAATAGATTAGATTATTTCCATTGCAAATGAAAGACTTGACTGATAGATGTCTCTTTACATTTATACCTGGTTGACTTTTCTACTCCAATACTAGAGAAGAAATCATGAATACATTTTCCATGATGAAATATATAATTGTATAATCTTCTCTGAGAGTTAAAAACTTAAGCATGCTTTGGAATAAGATGAAAACAATTTGGATTAGTCAAGTTTTCCTGACAGTCTTGGGAAGAGTTCAGAGAAGTTAAACTTAGAATATCTCAAAGCAGGTACTGCTGTGTTGTAGTAAACCCTGTTCTTATATACCACGAAACAGTATCTATTATAAATACTTTTTTATATGACATATAAAACCAGAAAGAAAATGATTCCTGTTAGTGAGTACAAATAAACACATTATTTAATTTGATATTTTAAAACATTGTGGTTTTTCTTTAATTTTTAAAAATCCCTTTTTGCTTGTGAAAATAAAACAGTTATGTCACTAATTAAAATAATTTTATAAGAAAAAAATTTTTATATGTTCTGTTTTTATGGAATGTAAAACTTCTTTTGAGGAAAGACTCCAAATAAACAAAGTTCCATAATAATATATCTCCTATGTCTGTACTTAGGCATTCTGGAAAGTATCTAGAGAAAGGTCAAAAGTCTTTCACTTTTGGCTTTGTAGGATACATAACTAATATTGGAGTCATATAAAAATATCAAGGAAAGATTCATAACAAATCAGAAGTAAATGTGAAAATTCCACCTGGTACATAAAAATCAAAGGATTATAAAAGGATTACCTAAATGTAACACTTAGGAAAGATCACTCATCAAAATGAGATATTGCTGCACCATAACACTTAAATCAACCGAAATTATTGAATAAAACTATAATTATACTAAAGTCAAGGGGAAAATAAAACAGCCTCCAAGAATACTTTTAGAACTATATGATATGTATAATTGGGATGAAAATATTGTTTTTCTTGGTAAAAATCTAAAAATGGAATGGGTTGCATTATAACTTTTATTGGCGGATGCTAGTAAAAATATATGACTAGAAAAGTCAACATAGACAGCAAAGAAATTAGGAGACACAGTGTGATTTTATGTTGTGTGGCTTGAAGTATATCATAATCTATGTAGAAAATTATTATAATATTTTTGGCTAGTGAGGATGCCAGTTTGCTTTAAATGTTCAGTAATTGTTCAGTGACTTACCTAATTTAAACTATAAATTAATTGGAAGTAAGGAAGCTTAAGTATAAGCTGGGGAAGTAGACAATGAATCTATCGTGTAGAAAGTAGTCACAGTAAAAGTGAAATGACCAGTGCCTTACCTTTTATTGGCTAAATATATTTTGTCTACAGTCTACATGTGCTAAAGTGTTATGCCTTGTAAAGATAAGTTAATTTTCTTTACAACTGAAGCTAAATGGATATATAAAGTTAAGCAGAATTTTTTTTCATTCTCAGAAACCAAACATCATTCAGTACTAAGTTAGGTGTTTTTTCTTTTTTAGTAGATATGCTTCCAGTGACTGGAAAGACTATAAAATTCTTGATTCTTACATAAATATTTTAAATGGATCTCTTTTTCTCTAAAGAGAGAAACTTTTGCACAAGAGACATTCTTGTGAAGTCATTGTGAAAAGAAAGTAAAAAGTTTAAGGTAATTTATACGGGAAAGGTCAGTAATAATGAAAACCCCAGTTGAAGCTACGTGTGAGTTCTTTAGGAATTTTTCAAAGTGCATGCTTCAGGAACTTAGCACACATGAACTGAAAACACAAAGATTAAAATATGTAATACCCAATTAGCAAGAGGGTTATTGTGGCGACGGCCTAAAAGATCTCAGAATGCTGTCAGCATACCCTCATTCAGAGAGGAATATGGATTTTTCGGAAAGTTCAAGCTTAACAGCTTATAGGACAGTCACTTAATGTGAGATGTGTCATAGTTAGCTTGGAGAACAAGTAGTACTCAATGAGTGAATGAAGAGAGAAATACTAGAAGTTGAGTAATACTGGGATTATTAATGCCCATTTCTTTGTGTTTTTCCTTTGTATTTTTCTCACCATTAGAGACAGCTCATCCATCATCATGTTATTAATGTGCCATGTTAGCCTCTTTATCACAGAAATGTTTGGGATTTGGATAATTTCACATTTCAGATCTAGCTAGTATGTTTATCATTACACACAAAGTGACAATCCAGCCCTTGTCTTTTTTAGTTTTTGTGAAAGCTCTGATAAATAGAATAATGGTTTTATCTCTTCTTATTAAACTGACAGATGGGCATATTATACTCAGTATACGCTATGAATGATGCCATTTATACTTTTATGTTCAATAATAATGTTGAAACCAAGCTAGTTAATTCATGAGAGTTGAGTAAGACACTCATGACTAAATTGTTTTTCAATATGATAGAAAGAAGATGTTCTGTAGGCAGCTGTAGTCTAATTTTCAGGTATTTCCATTTAAAATGATCTTCTGACTCCCATTTTCTTTTTCTATTGTAAGGTATATCCTGTCATTTTGTTTTTTACCTAGTATTAACACTGTTCCTGATTCTAGTAATAGAACACTGATTTTCCTTTACATGCAGTATTGATGGAACATCTTTTCCAAGACTTATGTATCTGAATGGCACTACCAAATAGAGATCACTTTCTCTAGCCAAGGTGTGGTCATGTTATCTCTCCTGGAAATATGGTCTTTGAGCCAAATGTAAATTCAGGATCAATCATTTTATTTCAGTGAGATTATCCAGTAGTTCCTGCTACCAGGATATCAAGAGCCATTCTAATTCCTATCCTCTCCAAGGCCTAGTTCTTCAACTTTATTTTGTGACATAACCTATTTCCTTCCAATAAATTCCCTTTTTGCTCAGTTTAGCCAGAGTTAATTTACTTTGCTTTCAGCTAGAGAAATATAACTTTCATCTCCATTGCATTCATTTATAATACCCATTCACTATTCTTTCATTAATTCACTCATTCATAAAATATACGTTGAGCAGCAGATTCTGAAATGCAAGTGGGAAAACATGCTTCCTCCCTTAAGGAATTTGACATCTGGTAAGATAGAACAGCAGCT
The DNA here is from genome assembly GCF_059928025.1 of Delphinapterus leucas. Classification (NCBI taxonomy): domain Eukaryota; kingdom Metazoa; phylum Chordata; class Mammalia; order Artiodactyla; family Monodontidae; genus Delphinapterus; species Delphinapterus leucas. The sequence continues at coordinate 68,862,294 of NC_143139.1, forward strand.
GGTAAACCATTTTGTAAAGCATCAGGTAGTAAATATTTTAGGCTTTTTGGGGTGTATTATCTCTGTTGCAACTACTCTGCAGGTGTAGTACAAACCAGTAATAGGAAATATGTAAGTAAATAGAAGTGCATGTGTTACAAAAACCTTATTTAAGAACACTGAAATGTGTATTTCATAACATTTTTATAGGTCTTGAGGTAGTAATTTTCTTTTGATTTTTTCCAACTATTAAAAAAAAGTTAAAAAAGCATTTTAGCTTTTGAGCCATAGAGAAATAGGCAGTAGACCAGATTTTGCTGATCCTTGAGATAGATAGAAAAGAAGATGTTCACTTGTAAGCAACATAATTAGGTAGTAAAAGTTGGGTAAGGAGGGCTGTCTTAGAAGTAATTACAGGGAAGCATGGTGTTGTAGAGGTAAGACCCAAACTCAGTATTTCAAGGAAGAAAGGATTGGGGAAGCCTTTCTGGAGAAATTGCATTAAGCTGTACCTTAAGAGTAGAGCAGGAATAAGCTAACAAAAGGGAAGATATCAAATCAGAGGGAATAGCAATTATAAATGCCCACAGGTAAGGCAGAGAATTGCAGCCTTAATGGCTGGACCAATGTCCTGGAGAGTGTGAGGGAAGTAGTTGGAAGAGGAGCTGAAAAGTAAAGCCTAGAGTCTTAAGAATGGCCTGTGCTTAGTAACTAACTAACTTAGTTAGTTACCTCGTAGGCATATTCAATATGTGCTTACTGCACCAGCAAGGAGAGGCTCCAGAGCAAAGGGATAGGAAAAGGCTACTTTTGAAAGAATGCTATTAAAAATTAGTCATTATGAAGATAAAATGAGTATTGTTATATTTTCTAACATTTTATGTTTTCATTTTGTATGCTGTCTATTTTAGATTCTTATGGGAAAGAATGTAAGAAATTTTTAGTGCCCCTAAAATTTTAATTTAGACCAACTTCTAACTTAGGTTAAGTGTTTTGGATTTCTATTTAAGAAGAGTGGGGAGCCATTGAAAGCCCTTAAGCAGGGAAAACACATGATGTGATCTTAATTTTGGAAAACCACTCTGGTTTCCATGTGGAAAAACAGATTAGTGGGAAAATTAAGAGACAAAGAGGGTCAAGGATATGATTTAAGGGACTGTTGCTATCGCTTTCCTTTAGAGAGATGATGATGACCTAAAATAAAGGAGTTACAGTTGAAATAGAGAGAAATGGACCCACCTCTAGTGCTATTAAATAAGTAGATTAGAAAGTCCCTGGTGGTTCACTGGATATGGAAAGTAACTGTGAAAGTAGAGGCTAGGATGACTCCAGGGTTTCTGATTGGAACAAATTCTGTTGACATCTTCACTACATAGGGAGCACAGGAGGAAGAAAAGCAGGTTTTGGAGGGGAAAGAGTTTGATTTGACATACTGAGTCTAGTTTGCTTTTAGACTTACAGGTAAAGATAATAAGAAAGTTCATTGGCTATACCAGAAAAGAAATCTGGACAAAATTTGCTGCATGACACAGACTTTTGGAAATTCATTATAATTAAATTTATCAAACACATGATATGTATCAAGCATAATAGACGTGCTCTTTAATCTTCACAAACCCAATGGGGTGTTATTATTATTACTATTACTGTTGTTGTTGTTGCTATATTATTAATGAGAAACTAAAGATTATATAATGTAACTTGCCAAAATTATTGAAGTTAAAAATAAATGGCAAAGATGTGATTTAAGCATCAGATTTGTTAGTTTCCAAAAGTAACACTCTTAATCACTATGTTGATTCAAACAAGCATAATATGAGAAATGGTTTCCTTCCACATTAAAGGAAATAATTCAGGGGAGAAAAGTCAGGCAAGATCTTCTTACTTCAGGAAAACAGTTTTTTCTAATAGTTTTGCCCATAGTGATGCAATTTATCAAGTCTTTTAAACAATTCTAGTAAGTGGAACAAAGTGTAGAATAATTATAAATGTAATCCCTGTAAATCTACCAAAAGGTTATCAATTTAGATTTGATGAAATCTTAATGTGCTGTGGGTGCTTTCATACATTGTCCATGAATTTTCCCAAATTCGCTAATATACCTAATAGACTATCAACCCAAATCATTATGGAAAATAGTTATTTTTACCATTTGTGAGCACGTCTAATTCAAAGTCAGTAGTTAACAAAGTGTAGTAAGTATATGACATAATGATGTAGTATCTTTAACAATTATGCTCTCTATGGCAGATCAGCTTACACCAAGATTTTCCCACAGAGCAAGAAAGTTTATTTACATATAGTAAGAGGAAAATAATCATCCCTCTCGGTCTCTTTTTCTTTTAGTCACTGCAGTGGAAACAGAATGTGTTGCATGCTAAGTAATACATTAATGTGTAAATTGTACAGAATATTCTCATCTCCCCTTTCGTCCACTAATGTGATTTATAAAGCAGTAACAGCCATCATTTATTAGAGATGTGATGCACATAAATGTTCCCCATCCTCTGTTCTGTGCAGACACTTTTAGAGTGATCCATGCCATTAGGTATTAGGCAGCTTTCTTGTTACATATGCTTCACAGATTGGATGATGTGACTAAGTGGAAAACTGCACACCTCAATTTGGACTAATGTATAAAGGAGCTGTTGGAACTAAAAATCAAATGTGGGAGTCCCTCTCCATCAAGAGAAAAATAGCAATTTGACAAATTTGGGGAATCATAAGTTCCCTCTCCATCAGGGTTTCTCAATTTTGACATTACTGTTAATATTTTAGACCAGGTAATTCTTTGTGATGGAGGATTCTCCAGTGCAGTGCAAAATGTTGCAGCTTCTCTGGACTAGATGCCGGTAGTACCACTTAAGTTGTGACGATCAAAAATGTCTCCAGACATTGACAAATGTCCCTGGGGTGATGAAATTGTTCCTGGCTGAGAACCATTACTTAATATAAAATGTCCTAAATCATGATAATACCTATAATGTATTTACTTTTTTTTTACTTACATTGTTTTGCCTCATTTATTTATTAGCATCATTACCCAATTAGATGTCAAGGACCTATGGAATATTTACATATCATATTTTGTAGGTAAATAGAATGGAATTAGTGAATATAAGATATACCAATTCTGTCAGGCTCAGTTAAGATACTGGGAATTATGCCATATAAAATTTGACATGTGCATTTGACTTAATACAATTACTTTTGAGAATTTTTTTCTTTCTGTGTAAAAATTAACCTTCAGGTAGGTAAGGTTAGATGATATATGTACAAGAAACTAGGGGACAACAGAAAGTAAGAGAGATGAATGTTTGAAAGAATTACTGTGCAAAGGAAAAAGAAAAATGATTGGAAGTTGGAGAAAGTAATTCTCAAAAGCACTTCTTCCAAGAAACAGTTGTCTCAGAGTTCATTTCAGAGGAAATTTAAGTCACATATGATGGAATAGACTATTTTTGTATCACACAGATTGATTATTCTGCTCTGGATCAAACAGGAAAATTATGCAGTCTTGCTGAGCAGTTTAGAATACTTGGAGTAAATGGCAGTAAAGTTTCACTAAGATAAGAGAAATTAGCTAACATGAGAGACAATTTAATTCATTAATATAAAAACTCTCTGCAAAAACTATTTACCAGTAAGACACATTCAAATTCTGGATAAATTGTTTTTTGAGATGAAAGAGAAAGAGCAGTTGGAATGATATAGTCATAATTTTTAGCAGACTGAAATTAAATTAAAGCTGATATCTCTGATATCAATTCTCAAATGAAAATCTCTGCATTTCAAGGAACTAAAATACAGTTCCTTAAATCCACAGCAGTGGATATAGGACATAATTGTGTTGAATTACTTATTAAAGGAATATTAATTTCAAACATGTTTTCACCTGTGCCCCAAATTTTTCCATGGTGGTTTTGGAGCAACTAAAAAGTTTTTATCTGAACTTGATTTAATCTTTATTACTAAAATCCACTTGCAAAAGCACTTTTGTAGGCTGCAGTGAATGCAGTTTAGAATTAGAGATTCACAACCTCCCGTGAGCAAGGAATATGAACCCAGGAACACTGAGTACTACCTCACTTGCACTTTCATAAAATGTTCTGTTACTTTTTAATTGTACCTTTGTACCTTATATTGATTTCCCTATTCAAAAGATTGAATATGTATATATAAAAAACAAGTTAGAATTAATAAGTAATAGCTTACCTTAGTAGTATATACTCAAGTTATAATTATGGCATACAGTACAGTTTTATATGTAGTCTTATATAACTCTCACAGGTTACCTTGCAAGACTAGCAGGAAAAAATTTACTGCCGTTTTGCAGATGTAAAATGTCATGCTTAGCTATATTAAATGATTAACTGATCATTTAGAGTTACTAATTAGGAGAGTTTGAGGCTAGAATCCAAAGCAAGTGCGCAGTGTCTTTAAAGTACCTTGAAATTTATACGTGTACAAATGTTGGTGTTACTTTGGTCTCAGCAAGCTTTAATAAGCCTGTTTCAGATAAATTTCATGATTTTCTAAACCTGCCGTGTTTAAACCTTTCTCTCTCCACCTTGCAGCATGTTTTTGTTTTCATATAAAACATCTTCTCTTTCCCCCCGACCATATACATCTTCCAGACACACATAAGTTGCAAGATCACAATAAAAATTTTTGAGCAATAGCTTAGAAATATCTTTTCACTCACTTCTTAGAGCTTTTAGAGTCATCAGGTTTGCACCTAATTTCATTGCATACTGTGTTATTTGCTGTCAGTTTAAGTATGTTTTTCTTACCTTCTAAACTGTATTGTAATTTGTGAAAAGGATACATATGTTCATAGTTCTATTTCCCAAAGAGTGACTTGATGCATATGTATATATATTTAGATGCTCAATTTTATACTGGCCTTTAGTTGCTCTGTATGGATCCCTTGATGATAAAATGCTAGGTTCGTCAGTTATTTATTGACATAAACTATCTTAAGCCTGGTGGGTTGGCCAACCCTTTAATCTACTCCTAATAACCTCTCATTTTTTGTGATAGCTTTTATACACACACATACACACACTCTCACATTCACACATTCTCACATATACAGAAATCTTATGCCCCAAGCCCATGTCCTCAGGAACTTGTTTTCTGCTGGCTGGCCGTAAGATCACTACTGTATTTTTTCCTCTGAAAAAAAAATTTTTTTTATTTGGGTAACAGAAAGATCTGTATATCATTTACTGTGATAGAATAGGAAGGAACAGAATTTAATAACAGAGTTACAGGGGCAGGGTTTGGGAGTAAAATTGGCTTTGGAGTTGTTGCGTTTGAATGGCCTCTGAAAAATAAAGTATCAGTGTTCAAAGGACAATAGGTACCATTTTACAGTGAACAAAACCAGGGCTTCTTGATGAAATGGCTGATTCTAGCACTAAGGCATATCATGCATGTATTGCCAGAGAGTGAAGATAAGCTTAAAAAAAAAAAAAAGATGGAGTATATAAAAGTAACAACAGGAGCCAATTTAAAAATGCTCTCAATGACCAAAACTGGGTTAGTTTTAGCAACAAAATAAGCCAAGCAGTATTAGATTATAATTCAAAGTACAAAAAAATAGATATGAATATACATTTATATAAATGAAATATTGATTAAATGAATGAATGGGGATAGGGACAAATCTTCCTTACAGAAGAATCCCCAATGGTATATATATTAGGGATTATATACACACACACGCGCGCGCGCACACACACACACACACACACACATATATATTTATATATACACCTGCCTCTTTAATAGAGAGCCCAGAAATAGACCCATGTAAATATAGTCAATTCATAAAGGAGCAAAGGCAATACACTGGAGAAAAGATTGTCTTTTCACCAAATGATGATGGAACAACTGGACATCACATGCAAAAGTAATGAACTTAGACACAAACCTTACAGCCTTCAGAAGAATTAAGTCAAAGTGGATCGTAGACCTAAATGTGAACTGAAAAACTGTAAAACTTTTAGAAGATAACAGGAAAAAATCTAGATGACCTTGGATTTGGTAATGACTCTTTAGATACAACACCAAAGGCATGACATATAAAAGAAAGAATTAATAAGCCAGACTGAATTAAAATGAAAAATTTTTGCTCTATGAAAGACACTGTCAACAGAATGAGAAGACAAGCCACAGACAGGAAGAAAATATTTACAAAAGACATATCTGATAAAGGACTGTTATCCAAACTATACAAAGAACTCTTAAAATGCAACAATAAGAGAACAAATAATCCAGGTAAAAAAAGGGCAAGAGACCTGAACAGACACTTCACCAAAGAAGATATACAGATGGCAAATAAGCATATGAAAAGATGTGTCCACACAAAAACCTGCACATGGATGTTTATAGCAGCTTCATTCATAATTGCCAAAACTTGGAAGCAACCAAAATGTCCTTCAGTAGGTGAATGAATAAAATTAACTGTGGTACATCCAGATAATGGAATATTACTTAGTGGTAAAAAGAAATGAGCTATGAAGTCATGAAAAAACACAGAGAAACCTTAAATACCTATTACTAAGCTAAAGAAGCCAATTTATAAAGACTCTACACTGTATGATTCCAACTATATAACATTCTGGAAAAGGCAAAACTATGGAAAGAGTGGAAGGATCTGTGGTTGCGAGGGGGAGGGGGGAGGGAGAGATGAGGGGGGAGGTAGAGCACAAAGGAGTTTTAGGGCAGCGAAACTCTGTATGATACTCTGTATGGTGGATACACGCCATCATCCATTTGCAAAACCCATAGAATGTATACCCTGAGTGGACCCCAGTGTAAACTATGGACTTTGAATGATACTGATGTGTCAATGTAGGTTCATCAATTGTAACAAATATACCACTTGATAGTCGGGAGGCTGCTGCCTGTTTAGGTGCAGGGGTATATGGGAAGCCTCTATACCTTCTGTTCAAGCTGTGAATCTAAAACTTCTCTAAAAAATAAAGTGTTTTTAAAAATCTGACACAGCCTGTAATTTAGTTAGTAATGATGTTCCAATGATAATTTCCTAGTTTTGACAAATGTACCAAGAGAAACCAAGATGTTAATATTAGGGAAAATGGGTAAAGAGCATAGGTGAATTCCATGTACTATATTTGCAACTTTTCTATAAATCTAAAATTATTACAGAATTAAAAGTTTATCTTTTAAAAAAGTCGATTAACTACATGTGTTTGAAAGTCAGGCAAATGCGATTGGTTATGCTAGGTGCTGTCCTACTTGTCCTGGATATCACTGATCATATTCAGATACATTCTTGAAAAGTAAGTAAGATCTCAAAAGACCAGAGAGTGTCTTTGGGGGGTCAAATCCTAGTTCTGTGATCTATTTTGGCAACTTATTTAACCTCTCTTTTCTTAGATCCTCATCTGCAAAATGGAGATACCGTAAGTCTCTATTTTATAGGGCTACAGTAGGAACTAATTGAGATGAACTAAGTTCAGTGCCTAGTACAGACTACATGTTTAATAAATGTTAGCTATTGTTAGCATTAGTTATTGAATCTTTTAAAATAAATTTTATTTCTTCTGTGCTTGACATCCATATAACCAAATTACCCTTTCTCCAGTTATACCTTGTGATTATATGCAGGTATTTCTGTGGTATTTATGCTTCATGAAGTCCCCATGTGGTAGCAGCACCATTAGTATACCTGCAACGTCATAAAGGTAGGAGTATCATATTTTCATAGGACTCCTGGCTGGACCCATTCTATCTGGAGAAAACTGTGGCTCCCCAGTGCACTGGCTTCTCTGTTGAGTCAGTGACTGCCAGACCCCTCTGTCTCAGTTCAGAGCAGATGAGGAACCCAATATGACAGATTTAAATCTCTGATCCCTCCTGTTTATGATTTTTTTTTAATTCCTGCAATTAATTATGGCCTTTCTTCCCTGATAAATTATTCTCTATTGATGCAAACTGCATAAAATTATTCCTGGTTTTTATAGTTTTCATCTGTCCAAACTTCAAAAATCTTCTATCAACAGCTCACCTGCTATTTACACAGAATTGCGGTGTTACATCTCATCTTGAATTCATGCACGTGACCTAAGATAGAACAGGGAGTATGCTGATACACCCATGGTTTTAAAATGGGCAAGTGCCTATGAGTTGTGATGCTTAGAAATTCTGGGATAGGCCTGACCTGGAGCCAAGCTATGTTGGATTTTGTGACTTAACAGCTGTTATTTGAATGCAATGAATTTTTC